>NC_056751.1:822119833-822122333 GCF_019279795.1 Protopterus annectens | reverse complement strand
GTTCAGGTGAGTGTGCTATTGTTTGTACATTAGGGTTAGGGCGAGTTAAGTGAGTTAGGGTTAGGGCGTGGGTTAGGCGTGTGTGCAATAATGACAGACTTTAGGGTTAGGGGTGGTTTAAGTGAGCTAGGGTTAGGGAGCGGGTTAGGTGAGTGTGCGATAGTGACGGACCTTAGGATTAGGGTTTGGTTAAGGTAAGTGGGTAGATAGTAATGTATGTTTAGTTTAGTGTAGCATTATATGTAGGAATTTAAGTGTATGTGTGTGGTTGCTGTTTGTTTTCTGTTCTTGTGTTGTGTGTATGTGTTTCAGAGCAGCAAATTTTTCCATGGGAAAAAATTTGCTGTTCTGAATGTTTGTTATTTTCATATTTAGATGTTTTGGGGCCGATGAAATAGCGTTCGCTATTTTAATCTTTCGATAACGTGATATAAATGCTTTGAAGAGACCCTCTTTCTGCCTATGTCTACATCTTTCCCTGGAAGGATAGCACTATGAAAACATTTAAATTAGGACCAAGGTGAAGGGAAAAATCAAGGGTACTAGTCAGCTATACCTGTCACTATCATGTTGTAATGGCATACAACACATTGTCAGACCCCACTCTGATGGACCTCCTGCACATCCAGAAAACAAAGAGCACCAGAATTACCCATTCTAAAGACTTAAACCTTGCCTGTGATATAAATAGGACCTGCTGGATAGATAGGTATGTATCCCAGAGAATACCCTGTCTATGGAACAGGCTCCCCATACATGTGACGCAGAGTTCTGCCCTAAGCCAATTTGAGTGCAACTTGGACAATTGGATGGGAAACCAGAAATTCATCCCTGGTTTGGCAGCAATGTCTGTAATGGACACAGGCAACCTGTAAATGGTTCATCTCGCAGGCCCATGCTTACACTTATCAAAGGTATCAGAACTTGTCAGAGATTTGGGATGCATAGCTAATCTTAAAAAGGCCTTTGTGGTCATTAGCCTAGTAAACACCTATGAACCTATGATACTTTCTGTCAAAAACTCTCTCTAGAGAATTGCTGCATGGATTCATAGACATGCATTATAAGTCTGTTCTTCTAGGGGACTTTCACTGTCATAGGCAACATGAACTCTTTCAAAATTTTCTGTACAGTGAGCAGACATTTTATGGAATATATAATTTGGACATTAGTATCTCCCTGCTTTTTGACTGGAGGCCATAGCAGCCCTACATTGGGATAGCTCTGAGCCATAGCGGCATGGAGTGGGGGAATACAAACTTCCCAGGATAAATGTGGAAGGTAAAATGATCAGAAATTGGATTAAGCCATGAGATACTGATTTTTTTTGTGTGTGTATATAATGATGTGCATTTCCTTTTCAGAGACACTTTACAGCATTATTAAAAACAATTGGCATATTTTATGCACTGGTTCTGATTTCTTGGAGATTCTTTTCACTACATCAACTTTTGTATTTCAAATGGCATTAAACATAGGACGGCTGTGTCTTTCAAGACATCTAGATATTGTAGTATTTGAACATTTCTCCTCATATATTTGAATTTAATAGTAGCAACAAATGCTCGTATGTATCTTGAACTGACAATGTTATGACTAAGTCAAATAAATTTGTTATTAGGAATATTACATATACAGATCTCATAAAAACATATATGGGAATATTTGTAATTATTTTCACACAAAGTGGTATATAGGGCATAGAAAAAGAATTTTTATGCAGCGTGTTCAAGAACATACCAGAGATGTGTTACCTAAGAATAAGCTGAATTGTTATAATTTGCATAGAAAGGAAATGCACAATAAAGTGGTTTTGCTGATCTTAATTTATAGATGCTAATCACTACAGTCAAAAATAAATGAATAAACAAATCTTCAGACCATGTAAACCAATCACAAAGTAGGGAAATGAATACATTTATTAAAATTTGAGCATTTTCATTTAACCAGTAGTCAGGAATCTTTTGAAGTCTAAATACTTCTTAGAAGAAAGTTCTTGATATTATAAATAAAAGCGTCTATTTATGTTGTACAGTAACATTGTGTAATTTAATACATTCTTCAATATTGTGTATTAACTGTCACAAACCTCACTGGAGAACACAGACAATAAAAATGTAACCCAATTATATCTGCTAGACAGTACTATGACAACAACTGGCTTACATATTGCAAAGATACGAAATGAAATAAAGCCTCTCATACCTCTCAACTGTACAGATTTTTGCAGAATGTCCAGATTTTTGCCTCATACTTTTTGACTGTGCCTCATATAATTTGTGGTTTTTCAGGCAAATCATTGAAGATTGAAGTCAGTTAATATTACTAAATAAGGACAGACATTAGAGTTTCAGACTTTATAACTTTCAGAAAATACATAATAATGCAAAACATGTTATTCTAGCAATGTTCTATGTTTATAGGAGCAATATTCAAATTCAGTCCCTATTTTTGGGCCTTTATCCCCCCATTATTTCTGGCTATGTACAGATTTCTTGCA
>NC_056751.1:822082333-822114833 GCF_019279795.1 Protopterus annectens | reverse complement strand
TAAATAAGAGTTTATACGACCATACAAAATATTCATCTGACTTTTGGACTCTTGAATATAACTCACTTCATCAAATAATATGTTATGCATAACATTAGAATAATCTTGAAAATTGAACAAAATTGTGCCTCCCCTTTTGTCAGGTGTCATAATTCATAATGATTTATCTTGTCTTAATTCATATAATAGGACACGTTCCTCTTTAGTTAAATTGTTGTAATTTTTTTTCTTTGGCCTAAAGCTGGTACATATCCTCCACCACTGCAGATTCAAAAGTATTTATCAAAGGGTGTCGTGGCGGGTTGTATGTACTTTTTATCTTTAGTGTACCCTTGTTGATATTGCAACCCTCCATCGTATTTGACTCATTGTTAGCAAACAAAATATCCAGATGAAGTTTTAAATGATTATATAATGACTGGTCAGCATGTTGGATGAGCGACACTTAAAACATCATCCTAAACACGCAGATAATACAATACAGATTAGCGACACCTAATCTATCAAAAATGAAGCACATTTACTTTTCTGATGTACTACCCATAACCCTACCAACTATTCAGCTCAATTTGTTTGTAAAGTAAGGTGCACAGTTAAGGTTGGGGCAGAGGCAGGGTTAGGGTTAGCATGTACTACTAAGGTGAGCAGAGGGACCTAACGGTATTTACGGAGTAATTTATATTTCATTTTAAGATTTTCTGATGGGAGGTGCAGAAAACAGTTTCCCTAACACTAGCTCTATTCAGACAAATGATTTCTGATCATATTGTTATTTTTTTAATTATGTAACCTGATCACAAAAGCATATTGCCTTTTTGAGATTAGTTTAATGTGAGGTTTGGGTATTTTTTGTTGGTATTGTGTGATTTTGGTGTCTATTTTGTGTGTTTGGATTTTGTTGCATTACTATTATTGAATTTAGATCATTATTTAGAGGAATAGACAGGTAGACAGATAGACAGATAGACAGATAGACAGATAGATAGATAGATAGATAGTAAAATATGCTAATGGTTGGGGTTATATATTGCCTTTGTGACCACGCATTATTTTTTTGCATTTGTGGGATTTCCAATTACAGGAGTGAGCTGGCATTGTAATATTTATGCATGTCTACTCCTTTTTTCTTCCCTCTTCTCCCCTGCTTTGGTTAGCCTCCAACTTTTTTCCCCTGATTACTATGTCCATGCAACCTGGACACCCCATTTACTCCTGCCCAGCTGTCCCTGACATAACCCTAGTGCTAAGTGGGTCTTACAATGCATGCACATATGTGTTACCTGATGAGTAAAAAGGGCTCCAGAGGCAGACATGAGACTTGGCATTGGGGCCCTTCATTGATACTGTGGCTGGTTAACAGTCCCTAGCCCTCACTCCCCTCCCAGTGTGCTTATATCAAGCAATTATGTTTGGTGGGCAAGAAGGAGTGGTCTTGAAGATACACTTGTCCCAGACCCTTAGAACAGCTTGTCTCCTAGCCCTTCCACATGCCTAGCCCAGTGAACGCTCTTGCTTTTGATCTTCCATATCCACCAGGGCTCAGTCAGATCTGGACACATAATGACACCCCCCCCCCCGGATTATCATGCCCAACCTCACCACCTGCACCATCAAGTGCCCAAACCTCTAACTGAGATTGCCTGGACCATAGGACCATAGCCAGAGCTTTACCCTACAATACCACCAGTTCAAGCCAGCACTTTACTGCTTTTTCACATCAATGATAATCTATTTTAAGACTGCATCCTAGTTTGCCTCTTCTGTTGCTTCATAATGAATTTTGATCATACTGTTGCTACTTCCTGCTTACATCATTACGCTGCTTTATCATATCTGAAAGTGATACATTAGAACTGCCACGTGGTATTCACTTACCTGTACAGCTGTGGATTAGTGTAATGAATATGCAGATTATCCTGAGTCCTACATTTTGCACAAGCTGACAACAGAAAAAGAAGAAGCAGAAGTGAAATTCATTTGAGCTTTTACCACATTTGATTAACAACAGGTTCTGTGTCCGTTCCCTCACTTCACACTGACAGTCTTTTATGTCTTTTTTCTTCTATAAAGGCTTTTCACATTAAAAGTATTATATAACTGGTGCCAAAGAATGTAGTTTTATAGTGAAACAGGATATGTTTTAACCACTTGGCAAAATGCTTGCATTTCTGGGCTTATCTACTGTTTGTTTTATTTTTTTAAAAGTGTAATATATTTTATTAGTTAGACTGAAATGTTTTCTTTTACTACCACAGTGCAGGCATGCTGCTTAAATAGATTCTGATTCATTCTGTGTAGTTTATAAAATATTATGATATTACAGATGTTTCGAGTGATAATATTTAGTGAAACTAAACTGAAACATAAGGTGATTAAGATGAAACAGTGTTGACTATATAGAAATACAATCTAACTGAGGTTGTCTATGTCCAGTAAAAATTATCTTCAAACAACATTCTAGACCCTAGGGAATAAAAAACTATTATGTTCACTCATTTCAGTTACTGAATGTCACTGTAATCTATGATTTTGCATTTAAAAACTCTATGAACATAACAACACGTTTGGTGCTTTCTGTTGAAAACAGAGCTTCATTTTTAGTTTGCAGGGCAACAGTCATCTGTTCTTTGCCTTCCTACTGAATTTAAAATTAGTCAGAGTCCCTCATACTCAGGTGGTCTATCCAGCCAGATCACTGGCCCTACAAGTCAGAGCATACCTTGCCTTATTCCACCTAAAATGCCATCCCTTCCTGGTGATGAAGAGGAAGGATCAGGAAAAAGAACAGGACAGGTCACCCTCCTATGCCAGAGTAAGCAGGATGTTTGTCTCTCATTATTTGTGCTGTATTCCTCCTTTAGAAAATATTGCTGCATTTCATGTAATATATTCTGATTTGATTTAAATGTAGAATATGTACATATGTGTCAATCAGTACTGTACTCTGGTTAAAAAGTATAAAAAATTGTCAGCAGTCTTTCTTAATTTTTCCCTCCATGCAGTTGACAATCAGCTGTTCTCAGGGTCTGTCCTCATCCAATGGTTTTGCTTAACCTGCATTAGTTCCATCAGATTAACTTACTAATGTATGAGGCCAATCAGGAGACTGGCCAGTCAGGAGACTGCTGAATTCTGGGACAGCATCATACTGCTGCTGTGAGAGTTTTTCTATTGTAAGGCCTAGTCTCCATACCCATATGTACTCATACCATCCAAGACAGTGGTGAGCAATGTCCTTGTGACATATCATCCATGCCTCTGCATGTGAGTGTGCCAAAGTCACAACCCAATATAAACCATTTCTACATGTCCCTGGTCTCCAACAGGGAGCAGCTGTGAAGGTATGCTCAGAAACACACCTTACCCCCACTCACTCCAGGATGCGCATGCTTATTCACCTGCCTGTGCCATGAAGCGCTTGAGTACTAATCAAACTCGACTCACCTGGGCTCCAGGCAGAGTTTATCTCTTTATGACATCAGTGCAGGTAGGTCTTCCATCATCTTGGACAAAAACACGCTGTAAAAAGATTACAAAACAACAAGTGTACAGGTAGTGGACAAGTTGTTATCCTCATTAATGTACATACTCTGACTAATTTGATAAAATATTGAGTCAGAACAATGTAAACTGATCTCATGTAATTAACACATTTGACATAACTTATTTTTTTTATCTGTTGGCTCATCAAGTCAGATCAGATCCATGGCCCTCTAATAAAGGCCACTTCAATGAAAAACATGCCTATTGCAAAGAAAGCAATGGCCTTGGTTTAGGAAATATCATGTTTTTTTGTAGAGGCAAGTCCCTGTTACCCACATTCAGGGCCTTTAAGTCTTGCATCTCTTGACTTGAGTTTCCTGCATCCCAGGACAAGAACAAAGCCTAACTACAGTGATCACCTGTAATGAATGAGCATGTCCAGTATTAGGCATGTATTGTAGCGGAAAATATCTTACATACTGTAAAATAACACTGAATTTATAGAACACAAGCTGATAGGTAAAGGGAACAACAAATAATATGGAAGAGGGAGACAGTGAAAAGCTGACATAGACTGTAAGTAAATCCTGCAGCATTTATCACTTTACCTCATAAAATGACTGTTTTCCTGATGACAGAGTATATTGGTTAATTAGGTGAGTGTTGCTCCTTTTGCAAGTAAAGTTTGAACTGCATTGTTGCTGTGCATCAATAGTTTCCTTTGTGCAGTCTCTACTTACTTAGCAATTGCTGCTAGCTAAACAGCAGGTCTAGCTGAAGATACAGAGGAGATCACATTGTATCAGTTTTAGATGGAGTTAACGTATGGATGTGTCTCCTATAAAACTGTTAACATGTCACGGTCAACGCATGGAAAAGTGATCACAAGAGTTAGAAATGGAATTTAAAAGAAATAAGTGTTTTATGCAAAAGGCAAACCTCACATTTCATATGGGGGGCTGTAACCCTCAGACTACCACCTACTTATTGTAATCACACCCATTGTTGCTGTTATGAAGATCAAAGGCAGAAGCTGTTTTTTTCAACATGTTTGCCTCCTTCCTTTTTTGTGACTTTGGAATAGAAGCAACACACGTTTATCAAAAATACTATACCCAAATTTCTCTAACTAAAGTACCTGATCAGGGAAAAAAATAACATGTTTCATTTTGGATCAATAAATGCTTTAAACACGACAGATAACATTTAACTGTTTCAGAATTATAATGATCATTGTACCACAGCTGTGCTCACTCCTCTTTGGAAACAGACTAGTACTGATGATTGGTATCATTGATTTCACCTATAATGCCTCTGTCCTACAAGTTGGTCACACCTCAGGTGACAGACATTGATTGCATTAAAAATACAGCCACACCAGTGACATGCCATTACCCTATGGCACGCCACACCAGGCCATCCATAGAGCAATGCTTTATGAAAATTATTTCCATACAACTATAGGAAGTCTTAACTGTAAACTGCAAGAAGCAGGTCTAAATATAGGGGATTACACTTAGGTTTACAGTCACAATAAGCTCGTTATGTCTTTAAGGTATGGATGTCAAGAAATTCTCCTGAAGAGCAAAGCGAAGCGAAGTTCAAAAGGTAAATAATGACATCAGCACCGAGAACCTATAACAAGTGGCTATGGTCAGAAACCCCATCAAAATTCTTTGTAGTGCGTGAGTTTAGGCTGTTCACAGAGAAACGAAGAGTACAGAATCATGAAGTGTTTTGTGGCTTTGAAAACTATGAAACACATAGGGATGTCAGTTAGACAGACAGACAGAAAGGGTCTATATTATATTTTCAAAAGTTTCAAACATCGAACACCATATGGTCGACGCCATATGAGCGATGTTTGAAATTTTGAAAATATAATAAAAAAATAAAAATAAAAAAAATATACTTACCTAAACGCTGTAGGCAGGGGGCAAGCCCCCTTGCACCCCCCCACACCCCCACTTCTTAAATATTCCTACTCCGAGATCGCAATGCATTGAAGTAAAGGGAAAATATTCCCTACGACATTTTCCGTGTTATGCCCGTGATGTTTTGATGTTTCAACCAATCAGATTTGCTCAATATGCATTCGCCATTTACAATTTTCGATCACGCGATAGGAACCCAGACAGAAACTAGATGTTTAAGAAAAAGAGGCGCATTTAGATTCTGGCTGGTATGTCTTCAACAGTACTTTATTTCACAACTTTCAAAGATATAAAACATTTAACATTTCTGCACTTCTGAATACAATCTGCATTCTGGTAGCTAGAGGAGCTTAACAAAAGCTTGTTAAGCGCTTTTGTTTTAAACATTTCTTTTGCTTGCAGTTTAAAGTCAAATATAGACAACAATGGAAACTTTGTAGTTAAAAGAGCAAAACCTAATCAATTTTATATATTATTCGGGCAAATGAGCAATCTTTTGCTAGAACATATACATTTATCAAAACTTAAACTTTAAATAATTATATACATTATTTTCAGAGATGCCTGCATTCTACTATGTTAGAGTGAATTAAGTATTTTATGCTTTATAAGTTAATAGCTCATTAGTAATCAGCTCTGTAATCTTTTGTGGTGCAAATTTGTCTTAAATATCAAGTTTCTTCAGTAAGAGTTGAACTTTAGACAATGAATTAGTAACCATAATTTTGAAACATATGCTCTGTTTTTTTTTATTTCCATTCTCTGTAGTGATTACTTATCTCAGCAGTCTCAGAAAATTGAGGAGGATGAATGTTTTTCCTGTTTCTTGTAATCATTTTCCTTGCAACTGCAAACATAATTTAATAAAGATACTTCCGGGTTGATAGTATATCAGTGGGAACAACAGCATTAAATAAAACAATTTCTTTAGAAATATTTATTTACTTATTTAAACTATTTTGACCAGATTAGCCCCACTCGGCTGGCCAATGGCCTCTTTTCAAGGGAGACCAGAAGTGGTATTCATACGGCCTACTGGAAATTTGATGAGGGCACCAAGGAACTTCCCCTACTCATGTTCTGGAACAGGAATTCTTAAAAAAATGAGGAAATAATAATTCTAGATATAACAATAGATGTACCAGGAAGGGTAGTGATGTGTTATATGAGAATGTGGCAAAAATATATAAAATTAATAATGATTTATGCATATACTAATATGATAGAGACAAAACAGTTGTTTGAAAAAACTGAAAAAAAATGTGCTAGTAGATATGACAATAGTGATTGTAGGAGATTCTAAATTTACCCTCAATAATACAAAAAGTTAAATATCACAGGATATTAGGACGTTAAGGCAATTAATAAAATATGGATTTTTAAAATTATGAAAGAATACAGGTGGTTGTATACAAAGGGAATTTTAAGACCAAATTTGATTATATGTAGTTTACTCGAAAGTCATTAAAGAAATAACAGGGGGACTACAGATGACAGAGGTTTCAGATCATAGAGGAACATGGGCTAGAAAAGTGGGCAACAGAAATATTAAATACTGGATTAAGATATTAACTGCAGAGTTTAAAAAAGGATAAAGATATGATAAGAGATAAAATAATATTATGGAAAGATCATATGACAATGAGACAGTTTTATAAAACTTGGACATAGTCACGCAGAGAAGTTTCATTTACTGAGCACAACATGTAACTTAATATCTCTTCATTCATTTTTTTGGAATCTTGCAAAATACCATCATTTTGCATTAATCTCTTCTTTATACACTATAAGAATTTCATATAGGTTCATAGGTTCATAGGTGTGTACTAGACTAATGGCCCTAGAGCCGCTACAAGCCTAGCCCAAAAGTTTACAGTGCCCCTATCTAGTAGGGCAACTGGAGTGATCCCTGGGGTGAACTTTCTATTACCCATCCACTCGTCAAGATTTCTCTTGAAGAGGACCAGCGAGGTGCTCTGCTTGATATGTATGGGAAGCTTATTCCAGAGTATGGACAGTCTTTGGGAGATGCACCTGTCCCTCCAGCATGTTCTGTTAATTGTAGTAATGAGGTTGTGATCTCTGGAGTGTTTTGTGTGGGGGGATTGGGATTTCTTTAGGTGTAACATTTCAAGTAGGGCTGGGTCGGACATGGCTTTGTAAGTCAAGCAGAGATCACCTCTAAGTAGACAATAAGAGACTGAGAACAGCTGAAGTTTCTTGAGAATGTCCATGTAGGACATGTGTTTAAGGCCTAGGATCCTTTTTGTGAGGTACTTTTGTGGCCTCTCCAGCTGTTGTAGGTGTCTGGTCAGGTACATGCCAAATGAGGCATTATATTTGATGACTGGTCTAATGAGGGATGATGAGAGAGGAATGATGACCTATTTCTTCCTAGATGCGAAACCTTTGGTTATAAGATTTGCCACATAGAAGGACTTTCTGACCGCAATGGCAATCTGGTGGTCGAAAATGTGGTCAAAAGTGAGGTGGCTGTCCACCTGGGTGATCTCTTATGGCCCCTTCAGTGTTCAGTGGGCTCCCATCAATGTGGTAATTCATGGGAACTGAGTTTTTTCCAAAGGGGATGATAATGCATTTTTTGGCATTAAGCTTCAGGCTATGGTTTCAACATCAGTCATTGGCCTCAGAGATGCCCTTTTGTAGGATATCTACATCACTTGGGGGGTTGATAATGACTCCTAGTTTGCAGTCATCAGTGAACTTGGTCAGCCAGAGTCTTTCTGTGTTGGCCTGGACTTCTGAGCAGTAGATGCAAAACAGGAGAGGGCCCAGGACCGAGCCCTGTGGGACTCCACTTGTGACTGGTTGACAGTCTGACTTGGAATCCGCAACTTTCTCTCAATGGGTCCTGTCTGTGAGCCAATTTGCAACCCACCTAGTGATGTAAAGATTGATGCCTAGTTTGATGAGTTTATCAGTGATACCCGAGTGGGGAATGGTATCAAAGGCCTTGGCCAGGTCAAGGTAGGCTGTATGCACTGCCTTACCCTCATCCACAGCCTTGGTGACTACCTCGAAGAAGTCAACTAGGTTCAGCAGGCAGGATCTCCCCTTGACAAAGCCAAACTGTGTGGGGTCAAGAGTTTGGAGATTTATTTATTTTATTTATTTTGTGAATTAAGCGGATAGTGTCTGGCTGAGCAAAAAGCCTGTTTTCAGCAGAGACCCGGAGAGCAAAGCTCCAAGGTAGTTTACAACTAGCATTTACAAATGACATATACAAGTTACAATAATTATAGGACATAAAGGAATACAAAAAAAACAAGTTCTTACTGTAGTGTTAAAATCAGGAGTAACAAAGATAGACATATTAAAGATATTTAGAAAATTATAAGCAATTGTCAGACATTTCAAACAATATCAATATTGCCTTTGTCTTTGTTAAGCAGGTCCATGCTGATGCTCTCCATAGCTTTGCATACAAGACTTGTCAGGCTAATGAGGTGATAGTTCCCAGGGTCTGTAGTTGCTCCCCCATTATGGAATAGGATGACTGCAGCAGTGCGACATTCATTAGGGACATAGCCTGGAGGCTGTGATTGAACAGGGCAAAAAGATGTGGTGCCAGTTCATTTTGTAGCTCATGTAGGATGCAGCCAGGGATGTTATTAGGTCCAATGGGCACTGTATTCTTGGCTTTGGACAATGTAGCTTTTACATGTGCCACAGAAATGGTGGGTACCAGGCTTTCTTCTGGTATTGCGATAGGACCCTTGGGGGGGGGGGTAAAGTTGGCACTGAATCTGTCAGCCAGTATGTTGGCTATATCTGTTGGCTCAGTATAGGATGTGCCATTGTGTAATAATGCAGAACAAATCTGGGTATTGCCTTGGAGGTTTTTAATATAGCTATAGAAGGCGTTGTGGTTGTTTTTAGTGTCAGCCACAATTCTGCCTTCATAGCTGGCTTTAGAGGATTTGATAAGGGATCTCAGCTTTTTGTTGAGACTGATAAGGGAGATTTTCCAGTCTTGTGACTTCATTTTTTTCTGTAACAGTTTCTTCCTTCTGTTGTAGAGTTTATTCATGGCTGGGGACCACCATATTGGCTTTCTTTTTTTGGAGGAGAGTGTCTTAGTTCTATTTCGCATGGCAAGGTCCATGCATTTGTGTACGTGCTTATACAGTGCATTGGTGTATGATTCAGCAGTCATGCAGCTATTTTCCATTGGCATGGGTGCCGAGAAGTTAACCACCTCTGTTTTTAGGAGCCCAAAGGTAGTCTGGAAAGGATAGTCATAGATACTTTCTGCTAAAATCAAAAATGGTATCATGAGATTTTAGCCTGGTATATATCTCATGGCAGTCATGTCTAATTCAGAGACAGACCTACCACAGTGGTCTACCACAAAATGATGCAACACAGCAGGTGGGTTACCTCTGCAGCTACAGCAAATGCTAATGAGGCATTCTGGGGGAGAGGCCTATACTAATTAACCATATGTTGTCCCCTAGAAATGCCAGTGGTAAGCTATAGAATGTAACATTTCTTCTAAAGTAAGGGGATGCATGATTCTTGGATGGAGTGGTTTATTAAGATGGGTAGTAGGAAGGCTGTTGCTTTGGCAGCTATTTTAATATATTCAACTGGTACAGTGTCTGCTACTAGAAAGGTGGGTTTTAATTTTAGGAGAAGTTTTTTTATGGTTGTGGTTGGGACTGGTTGGAAAAAAGTGTGAGGATGATTGATAAGCTAAGTTTATTTTTAAGGAGATGAAGAGTCTGAGTTGCTAAGTAAAGTGGAAACCAAATTATTGAAGTGATAGTTAAATAGACTGACAATATGTTTACGGTCACCACTATTATTTGTTGTGGGGGTAAATTGAGTACAGTCCAGAGTTTACTATTAGATTTTTTGAGGACCCAAATGTTTTTGGGTTGCTATGGGCTGATGTTAGGAAATATGAGTAGTAGTTTTTCTTACCTGATCTTATGCAATATTTTGCATAGTTTTTGAGTTGTCTGTAGGTTTATAGTTATTTTGGGTTCCATTAATCGACCAGACTATCCAAGCCATATCCCTTTTCAATGTTTTTCATTTTTTGATAACTATGAGGCAGGGATGGCTTTAACTCATTTGGTTCTCAATGCAGCAAATTAATTTAGAATGTGTAAAAAGATGTTATTGACCTCAGATACTGCATCATCTAAAGGAAGATGTTTGAGGTTTTTCCAGTTTACTATATTTAGGATTGATATAAAGGTGTAGTTGTTAAAGTGGGATAGATTGCAAACTGATTTTATATGTTGTCTGTGTACTTTAGCAAGCTGTCTTACAGTGATTACTTATTGAGTCTGCCTGAGTGCCAGAGGAAGCAAATTTGTCTGGTGCTGAGGTTAGAATCCAGTTAAGAATTGTCCATTTGCTGTTTTTGTAGAGAAATAGGTGGAGATAATTATCACGTGAGTTACTGATTATAGAGCCTGCAGGGATGTTTGAGAAGACTGAGAGGCAAGTAATGTTTAACTCTCCATGTATTATTTTTTCTTGTGGAGGTCTAATGTGACTCAGTTGAAAAATTCTTCTGCTGAACTGATATTTTTTACCTGTGGGATATAAATACTTATTGTGTTTATGCAATTGTGTGCATTTAGTTGAATGGGATGTATTGAGGATTTCAACATTACTTATCTGTGGAAGTTCACATGTAGCAAGCATTAGCAGATTATTTTTTAAACAATAGCCAGTCCTCATGATTTTTTGTGTGTTCTGCCTACTCTTAAAATATAACCTGAGGATAATATTTTATTGTATTTTATTTCTGGTTTCAGTACAACTATATATGGGGAGGGTAGAGATGCCAGTAAAAAATAAGCTTTTTGTTGGGGGGGGTCAAGCTTTCCTGCATCTCTCACATCCCCCTGCAGATTATATATACCAACTTCAAAAGCCATTTCAATGTATTAACTTTCAACTAATGCAGTTCAAGATTTTGGTCAATCAATTGTCTGACATAGGCCTGTATAACTATATATGCTGGAATCCTGGAACAAAATGCCAAACTGTGAAAATTAATTTGAAATAGTAAAGGTTACAGCATTTAGATGACTGAAATTAAATCACATAAAAGCCTTACTTCAGCCTGTACCAAGAGCATAGGAATAATAAGACAATACTAATGTACAAGGATTTCTTATCTTAAATGCAACTTCTAGATTTATTAAGTTTACCCATTTTTTTAACTGTAGCTGTTACAGAGATCCAGTGCTCCTTTACAGATGAGGTCTCCATCATATCAAAAATATAATTAAAGTGACCCAATATTATCAAATTATCCTTTATGTTTCTTAGGATAGCTTCAAGATTATTTTTGGTAAATTTGGCTGCCATACCTGGAAACCAGTAATGATTTACCAATGTTCAGATTCTATTAATGAATTCTAAGACTACCACAGTAAACATACCTTCTTGGTCTTATTTTTAATAATATCCTAGGCATGATTGAGTCTTATTTTCAAAGAATAGCGTGGGACTTCATTTTAGCTAAATTTCCATTTCTATATGTTTGTTTTACATGAGTTAATTGTAAAAATATGAATTAAGATTTGTTAAAAATGAAACTATTTATTAACACATCCTCTTTTTTGGCTGTTGTTCAAAACATTAATGTTTCCATCCATCCATCCATCCTCAACCCCTTTTTCCCATTTTACACAAAGGCTCGGGGTGTCACTTCAATAGTGACAATCATTTTGGTTCATCCATACCACTCATTATGGCCAATTTTTACGGTGTACAATTGACCTACTGTGTGTTTTTGGAATGTGGGAGGAAACCCACGTGACCGCAAGGAGGACATACAGACTCTGCATAGAAGGCACCCCAACTGAGAATCGAATCAGAGACCCTCTTGCTGTGAGGCGACAATGCTAACCACTGCATAAACATAACATTTAAGTCCATGCTTGTAAAAATTATGCACCAGATTCAATAAAGTCTACATTAAGTGTACACTGAGTGTACATGATGTGTATTTAAGAACATTCTTATCACATTTTATGTGCTTTCTAGTCAATCAGAAAGATTAAAGTGAGTGTACATGTAGTCTACACTTTGTGGTAACCTTTATGAATCCCTGTCAATATTTAAAGCTGCAGGAATATCAGTAGGAAAGCTAAAATTAGAAGGAAGAAGGTGTGAATTATGTCTGTGTTGTCTGTTCACTAAGAGCATAGTGTACACTTAGTGTAGGTGCTATTGAATCCCATGCTAGATTTAAATGTAAATGATGTAAAAACGTATCACATATAATAATGGTGGATTATAATAATTTGGCAATTCTTATCTTTGAAATTCTTTTTTTTATTTAGTAGATTAGGTTTAACAAAAAGTTATCTTATTGGAAGTTGCAAACATCAAGAGAAAAGAAACATTATAATGTATAAAAGAAAACATACAGAATTAAAATGCAATTTCTAGTTTGTTTGGATGAGTACAATCAAACTACCTGTTGTTAATCAACTGACGTAGTGATGAAAACTCTCAGAACTCTATCAATGAAAAGACCAACTACAATTATTTTTAATATATATTAGTATGAATAAGGTAATACTAATTTGTATAATTTCCTATCTTTTAACTCCTTATTCTTATAACAAAAGTGTGAATTGATGAGAAATGGAGAAAATATCCATTGCAACTGTAATTTGCAGTAAAAAGATGAATAAGTAAAACCAAGTTATGATAAGTTCATTCACAGTCTTGTGAAATTTTTCATTAGTCTTTACATGGCCTTAAAACCATGTAACTGAAAATGCAATTCTTTGTTTAAGAGCATTAAACTATTTTGAATTTAAGAAAAGACATGTTATAAAGCAAAATGATGGATCTTAACTAGTGAATAACAATAAACAATAAACTTGTTAATGAACTGCTTCCTTTACCAAGGGTGCAGGGTTTAAATCTTTCTGTCTTCATTTGACTGTTGCATGACTACTTGAGCAAGTCACTTAACACAGACAGTGCTTTGGGGAAATTGAGAATTTGGGCTAGGCTTCATAATGGTTTCCAAGACTGCATTCTTAGTAAGTAACTATGAACTAGGAACTATACATTTCTAAAATATATATTTTAAAGGTATTAGCAAAACATATTTTAATTACTTAAGCATTGTAAGTTTGACACAGAGAAGATTTATATAATGACTGCAGAAAAGAGATGATAGGATTTCAACAGTCTTCTAGCTCAATGATTTCAGAGACCTCATTTGTATACTACATTTTTTTACATTATTTGAATGAGTGGTGTAGCATAATGTGATCTAATTCAGTTATTGATACAGATAGTGTCAAGGATCACTGCATCAGCAAATACGTATGTCTATATTTTTATCTATATCTATATCTATATCTATATAGCTATATATACACCAGAGAAGCTGACATCTGTTTAGCTGATAAAATGTAGTCGAATACACAGATGATAAACATGTTGGCAAATGTGTCCTTTCCCCTGCATTGCACGAACTTGGATTTACTATATATATTTATGTATACTGATGGTGCTTGAAGCGAAACTGGTCACCGGTCTGTGTTGGGCAGGTGATGTCTGAATAAATTTCTTTCAACCATGGCTGTTTGGATTTATTTTGCAAATGTGGAGTGCTGGATTGTTTTGGGGATATATTATTGATTCCGTGCGCCCATCTATACGTTCCGTGCACTTGGTGTTTTGGATGGATATATATATATATATATATATATATATATATATATATATATATATATATATATAAATAACATTATCTGGGGTATTGGGGGCACAGTTCCTCCTTAGGGATGGTGCAGTGGAGCTTGCCCCCTTGTAAAATAGAAAAAAACAGTGTTTTGTGGTATTTTTAAAAATGTTTTGCATGCACATAGATTATTGCTCAGTGGATGTGTAGTAGTGTGTTGACATTTGCAAAGTCAACCTTTTGTCATTGACCTTGTGAAAGTCAAAGTCAAAGTGAACTTTATTGTCATTCAGACCACACAACGGTGCAATTGAATGAAATTGTTACTTTGAACTGAATATGCATACAACATAAACTGATAATATTAACACAACAATAATACATATACTAATGCTAATCCAACAATAACAACAGTAAGGCATTTATGCAGTGCAGTAACAAGTACAATGACATGCACCAAGACTATTCCACTTACATGTCTTCATCAATACCCAAAATATTGCACAGATAATATATTGCACAAATCAGAATCAGGCAGATTTCAAGCTGCACGGAATGCTAACTTGGCATATTTCACAGACTGTTAACCTGGCAGCATTAATATTGCACATAAGGTATAAGATTGTACTTTCATAGAGTTATTGCATATGTCTTTGGATTATTTCAGCGTTTTAACTTCAAACCTTCATAAACAGCATGGTGTATGTTATTACTGGAGTTCAGAAGTCTGATGGCTTGTGGAAAAAAGCTTCTATTAAATCTGATGCTTTTGCAACATAAGCTACGATATCTCCTGCCTGAAGACAAACATAAGAACAGACCATGGGCAGGGTGACTTCAGTCTTTGACAATTTTCATGGCTCTGCTGAGGCAGCAAGCACAGTGCAAGTCCTGGATAGATGTGAGTGTGGACCTGATTATTATCTCTGCCACTTTCACTACCCTCTGGAGAGATCTGTGATCTGAAACCATGCAGTTTCCATACCACACTGAAAGATTACTAGTTAAGATGCTTTTAATGGTACCCCTGTAGAAGGTTTTGAGAACTGAAGGTTTTAGTTTTGCTCTCCTCAACCTTCTTAGAAAGTGTAGATGCTGTTGCGCCTTCTTGACAATGTGATTAGTGTTTATTGACCAAGACATGTCTTCAGCGATATGCGTCTCACAGGAACTTGATGCTCTTCACCCTTTCCACTTTTTCCTCCTTTGATTCTGAGTGGAAAATGAGCCTTGCATCTCTTCCTGAAGTCTACTATTATGTCCTTTGTTTTATTTACATTGAGAGCCAGGTTGTTGTCACACCAGACAATCAGTTGGTTCACCTCCTCTCTGTAGGCATTTTTGTCACCATTGCTGATGAGACCCTCCACTGTAGTATCATCCACAAACTTAATAATGTTGTTTGTGTTGCACCTAGCGATGCGGTCATGTGTCAGCATGGTGAACAGCAGGGAACTCAGGATACATTCTTGAGGTACTCCAGTGTTCAGTGTGATGCTCATCGAGGTGTTGCCTTTGCATACCTTTTGTGATCTGTCAATAAGAAAGTCCAGAATCCAGTTGCATAAAGGAGTGCTAACACCCAGATAGGCCAGTTTCTCAATAGATGTTGGGGAATGATTGTGCTGAAGGCCAAGCTGAAGTCAATAAATAACATGCAGACATAGCAGTTATTTACATTGATATACATTATATTTTATACATTATATTGATAATAATTATTTATATATATATATATATATATATATATATATATATTGATATGTGGGTAATTCATCCCTTTGGTAATTCATTCCTTTTCAGTAGACCTATATATATATATATATATATATGTGTGTGTGTGTGTATACATACACAGATATGGATAGATAGATAGACAGATAGATAGATAGACAGATAGATAGATAGACAGATAGATAGATAGATAGATAGATAGATAGATAGATAGATAGATAGATAGATAAAAAGATAGTATATATAAATATAAGCATCATATTCCCAGAGCAAAACAGTAAAATCACATTATTAAGATTTCAAGTCTTAAAGATTTCCTAACAATCCTAAAATATTCGCATTATAACTCCTATCTCTTTCATACTTAATTGTATCTTTCTAAAATGTTCTATAATAAAAACACAGGGGAGTAAGAATAAGTATTTTGTATGACAAATGCCTATAAAAAACAATCTTTCTTTATTCCACTTCATGCCAGTTCTTAAATCATGTAAATGCTAGGGAAAGATTAAAAAACACTCATCTTCCCCAACTTAATTAATAGCAGCTAATGCATATTATAATATACATAACAGTGTGCACACTGGTTTAGTTTATTTATAATTTAATATAACTTTCATTTTCTACCTTTCCTTTTTTGCTGTTATATTCTCTCTCTCGTTCCTTTCCTTCTTCCATTTAACATACCTTGTTTCTGATGAAAACTTAAAAATGATAAAATCTCCTTACTCAAGTCATTGTTGGTTTACTTATTATTGTTTAAAAGAAGTAAGCAGTGAGGGGCAACCTCAAAATGAATAAAAAATAATACTAATTATTGGCATCATATAGTTATCTGACTATATATTATATGATTATAGTTTTATAATAATTATGTCTTAAGACTGTGGTATTAAACCATGTTTGACAGATTGATCATTTAAGAAAGCCAGGAAGTATAAATAACTCAATAAATTATTTTCTGTTCAAGATCTAACTGCATAGATCTGGGAAACTGTGCACTAAGTGTCAAATGAAGAATTTCCCATAAGTTATGTTAAGATATAAGCAATCAGCATTTCATTTCTGAGTGCATGTGTTCTAGTTATAGCAAAATATGCCTGCATGGAAGATTCACATCTCAGCAATCCCCCTAACATTTATCTCTAGTCTTTAGATCTGGGAACAGATACAATCTAAAATTCAACATGCCCAAACAGGACCCAGATCAGTAATGATGCTCATAGGTCACAAACTATGGGCATTGCAAAGAGGCTGGTAAATGTGTGGGACTAGGGCAGGCAACGAAGACAAGTAGAGAAAGAGTTTCATTTAATACTTATGAAATATATATGACAAATGGAGCTCAAGACATATACATGAGTGTCCCTGTCTTTTCTTCTTTAAAAAAAGTAATAATATGCTAATGGTCTTAATAATTTTCATGAAGCCACCAGCACAATGACAGATTCATGTGTTGATAAACTGTCTATGAGAAATACTAACTATAATAATTATGTCTAATAAAACAAATAGTAGATATTGTTATATTTAAAAATATTTAAAATACACAATTAAACTAAATCTAGAATGTAATAAAGCTGAATGTTTCCTTGCCTAAATGAGAGAATTCAGTACTCCAAGCATGGCATAATAAAGTTTGGCTTCATATTTTGTTGGACTGTTTAAGTAACAGTTATAAGAACCATAGCCGTTCACTTGATGGTATTGTTTTGAATTTGTAGTCCACCTGAAATAAAGTCTTAAAATTAATGAGCAGTTTGAAGGCAGTACTTTATGTTAAGGTATTTTTTTCTTTGGAAGCAGAAGAAGCATTTGATGCAGTGGTGGAAAAAAATCATAGTTTCTTATTGGTTGTTTCAGTCCAGTTTTTTTTTATCACTGGTTCTCTTCATTGTGGTGGTGGATCAGTCCATTTCTTCATGCAATGAAATTATAATATTATGAATTTTTGTTATATTACATTTCTTAACATAAACAACTAAATACATTTTAAAACAATTTTAGAACAAAAGCACTATTTACAAACATGACACAGAGAAAATGATTTTAAAGCAGTTAATTTTTATATATAAATAAAATTGAAGTAACTAATTGAGACTTACTCTTGTAAATTCAACAAGTTTAATACTTTAGTCCAGGGACTGATGAATGGAGATTCAGGAGATGATCTCATTCTTCTGATGATAATTTCTTTTTGAAAGACTCCTTTGAGAAGTGTAATAACATCTATGAAGATAGGAAGTTTATCTTTTAACTAGTTGATGGTGATGATTTCCTGTGCAACTACCATAATTGTCCATATCAGAAAATAGTCAGTTTTGTTAAAGACAAAGTTAGCTGAAAAGTTATATAATATTAAGAATTTGTCTAAAGACAAGTTATACATCCACAAGGCTTTCAGAAAATTATGTATATCTTTTCACTAATTTGTAAGTGAAGGGCAGCAAAAATATGTTTCCAATTAACTTTTGTAATTTCAATACATCTCCAACATTTGTTACTTAGGTATTTTGTTAATATAATCAAATTCTTAATAATATAAAAGGATATGGGTATACATCCCCAAGTGAAAATATGCCAATATTGAACAGAAACAATACCTTTACTTGATCGAAGTATTAAATATTTATTGTTCTCAGAAACTGAAAATTTATCATCCTGTAATAAAAAGTCCCAAAACTTATTATTTAAAGTAATTTTGTAATTTAAAAGAATTTTATATAAATCAGACATAATATTATTAGGACTTTGGTATTTGTAAATGAGCAAACTAATATATTCATTTAATTTAGAAAGTTTATGATCTTGGTATGATATAGCTTGAAATAAATAAATTTGAGCAAAGTTTCTAATACCCTTAAACAATTACCAGTCAGGATGGTCAGTATTGAATTCTACTAATAATTCATTTAAGGATTTTAACTTATTATTATTGAAAAAATGAACCCAACCATAAAATTATTTCAGTTTCCATTGAGGCATTTTTGTAAATAAGCTCCTTCTATTAAACCATTAGTAGAAAAAAATGAATTAATAAATGAAGCCAAAGTTTCAAATCTATCTGGATAAAACTTACAGTTTCAATTATTTTTAAAGTTAGATATAAGCAGATTGAGATGGAAAACAAATGTTATATTCTATATAATTACAAAATATTAACAATTGATTATTTTTAGTTAGATGATAATAAGAACATTTCATTTTTTGGCATTAAATAATTAAGTATGTAATCTCTTTTAGCAATTAGCAGAGTAGTTAGGATTGAGCCAATCAGCTATTACTTCTGTAATAGTAGCACTGGCATAAGTTTCATTATCAGAAAATGTTATACTCTATCCTAAGATCTGATATATGAGAATAGGCCTTTTGCAAGACAATAACATTTTCAGTGTTACATTTTTAAAAGCAAAGAAAAGTGATTTGTCACAATAAAATGAAATGGTATATAAGATATATAAAATGTTAGTAAAAAGACCATTTTTATTATTTGTAGTCCATCTTCAAAAATACGAATTTGTTCCATGAATTTAATGTGTTTTGCATTAAATCTAATATTTTAAGTAGTTATAATTTTTAATTTCATAATATTTTTTATATTAATATCTAAAAAGTTCTTGAGATTCTTGAGCAATTTGAGGTGAGATCAGGTAGAAACATTAGGACATTAATTTAATATAAGCAAATTAGATTTTAATTTGTTAAAAGCTAGATTTGAAAGTTTACTAAATGTATAAGAATATAAGAGACTATTTTAAGGGAAGATAGTACATTTAATAATATCTTCTGTAAAAAGCATCAATGTGCATTCATACTCAGTACCATTTTTATCCATTGGATTAAGTGATTAGATCTTATTGGAAATGCTAAAATTTCAATAGCAAAGGTGAATAATAATGGTAAAATAGATCAACCTTTTTGTCCCTTTCTTAATTACAATTGGATTAGAAGTAAAAGATCTAATCTTTACATAAGCTTTATTATCTTTAAACACCTGTAGTATTAACTTAACAAATTGTATTGGAAAATGAAAAGCATATAAAATGTCAAAGATACAAGTCCAGTCTAAAGAATAGAAAGCTTTATCAATATCAAGACTAATACAAGTGGATTTTATATTATTATTTTTATTATTATTTACATAGTCAATCAAAATCAGTAATCTTTTAATGTTATCTTGCATGTGTCTTCTAGGTATAAAACCATTTTAATCATCACTATCTAAAAATTAGATAAAATGTATTACTCTGTATATATAGACATTCATATTTTATAGTCAATGTTTAATAATATAATTGTTCTATAAGATGAAAAGTGTAAAATATTTTACCTTCTTTTAGAATTGGAGTAATAAACAAATATTTCCATGAAAGATGAGTTAATTGATTTTGTATTTTTAAAAGGACTTAAAATTAATGATATTATTAGGCAATAATTTATAAAGCTCAGAAATAATACCACCAGAACCAGGAAATTTATTATTTTTTAGTTTTTTAATTTTTTAGATACTTCCAACACTGAAACTGGTTTAAGTAGAATACTTTTGGAATCTTCTGATCATTTGAGGATTTGAATTTAGTTAAGTTAATTAGGTTTAGTGGGATGAGTTTATTATTAGAATGATCTAAGGAAGTATAACAGTCATTAAATTAAGACTAAATATCTTGAATGTTGGTTACAATTTTACCATTTTATTTGATTTTGTTTATTTAATATGTTCAGAAGTTGATTATATTTAACCTTTTGGATAAATTATGTAAACCTCTAGATGACATTGAGTAAGATGTCACTTTGTTTTTCAAGAACAATGAAGGGTTTCTATTGTTGAATATGTTGATATTATTTTTTAAGAGATTTAATTAGATTTAATTTGAATGTAGCAATTGTTGGTATGATAAATTAAGAGAATGCAGCTTATTATAGATGTTTATCAAATCTTTTTCTCAATGTTCGATTTTATTCATTCACCAAGCTATAGTTTTATCATAAATATAGGCTTTAAAAGACTTCCAAACCATTAATATAGTTATATCATCTAGAAAAAACACAAAACCACATCCTGGAAATGAGAGAAAAGCCCAAATAAACAATCAATGGAGTGTAGAACCACAAAGATTTATTAAATCCACTTCAGACTTGGTAAGCGCTTTCGTCCCGACAAGTATAGGACCTTATCAAAACCAAAATGCCTGCCAACTTGCAACAGTTAAATAGTACAACACTAATTAAACAATCAAGAAGTAAAGTGATATCCATAAAAACAGCCTTAAACAAGCCCATAAGAACCATAGTTGGCTGGTAAAAATATATACAAGTGAAATACTGAGTGTGTGATAATCAACACTTAATAAAACTATCTCAAAAGAATTTATATTCTATGTTAAAAATATGTTATAAAATAGATGCCCTATCCCTTAAAATCGGCATCAATGATATATGTTCATTCATTCCTGGTGGGTGTTGGCATTAAGAATTAACTGCCATCTAAACTCACTCTTGCATATTTCATTAGACCAACTGCCACCCCCTAATGATTTTCTTAATGATCTCCAGAATACCAAACTTAAAACCATTGTAGGCATCACAAGAAAGTGTGTGTTTGTATAGGGCATTGTAGTTATTGTGGGTTTCTATGGTATAAACGTGTTTATAAATTCTTTTACATAGAGGCCTTTCTGTTTCACCCACGTAAAACCTGTTACTGCCCTGACAAACATATACTAAACCTATACTGCCACAGTCCCCCCCACTAAAGTAACTATCTGAAGGGGATTACCTATCAAGATGTCTGTTGCTTTCAAAACAAATGAACAGTATTTACAGGAACCACAGCTCCTTGTTCCCTTAGTGACAGTGTGAGTAGTAAATGGGTGTTCGAATAGGAACTTCAAATTGTGTCCTACCTTGTGAGTGAAAAGTTGCTTATAGCCCAATTTACTACACAATTCACTGTTGCATTCCAGTATCACACAATTTTTTGTCAAGATGTCTGTAACTTTCTGACCAAAGGAACCAAAATAAGTGCCCATAGAATGAGAAAATGTTTGATTATTTGTTTGTGCCACTTTATTATTAACAAAACCTTGTCCAAACAAGGGAACAAACCTTGTGCCCCAACCTTCTAGGACTTCCATACCAATCTCCTGGACCCATTTTTCAGGGTAGTCCCTGGCCACAAACATATTGATAAGGTTACCAAGCTCAATCTTACACCGCTGATTAAACTTATGACTTTACAGTATCAGCAAATTCAAAATATGCTGGAGAAACTACAACTCCCAGCAGCCTCTGTGATTTTTCACAACCATTGGCGATGACAACTTCTACAGTTACAGGAAGTGGAACTTCTGGTAGCCAGTGTGTTTCTGGCTCTACATTTGCAAACAGTATTCAATTATTTCCATCCAAGCTACATTTTTTTCCTGATATTTATATCATCTAAATTACTTATTTGTATAAAGGAATGCATTCAGAATTAAACCATTCTTTGAACTTCTGTTGATAATTAAAAGAACTTGAAAGTTAGTAGAAATATTTAAAAGTAAAGAGTTATGGTTCCATAAAGGGCATAGATTCATTTTAAAGTTATTTAATTTGGAAATAAGGTCATTAAAGATAAAAATGTTATTAATTCTAGGTTGAATACCATAAATGTATGATAAGTGTGAGAACTGAAGAGAATCTATGTCTTTCAACAAAAAAGTATCTTTTTGATTTAAGTATTCTGCCCAATTTTTAAACCTTTAGCAGTAGAGGATAATTTTAAATGTTTTAATAAGTTAGTATCTTTTTCACTTAATAAGCAGTGAAAGTCTCTGCCTTATATTAAAGTACCTTTACAATTATTTAGAATTTTATCAAGAAACCTCTTGGTAAGTTTGACTGCTATTCCTGGTAAGCATTAAGTGTTAGCTAGGGTTTATATAATTTTGTTAAATGAAATTAAAGCAAGATATAATAGGCCAGTTTTATTTATTTAACATTTGTTTACTGGGAATGTCCGACCTCAAACGAAGCCAATTTTCAGCAGAGGCCCGGGCATAAATGTTCCAGACGAATGTCTTTGTAACATGGGAGGAAACCGGAGCACCGAGAGGAAACCCACACAAATGCAGGGAGGACATGCAGACTCCACACAGAAGGCACTCCAGCCAAGAATTGATCCAGAGAACCTCTTGGTGTGAGGTGACAATGCTACCACTTTACCACTGCACCATCCTTTTTTATCTTCATATTTAAATAGAACTTGTGGCACTATTCAACTTTTTCAGCATAGGATCATTACTTCTCTCCTTTTTATTACATGTAGAATGAGCTAAATTCTCATATGTAGAAGGATTCCATTAATTATTATCATTATGAATAAATATTAAGTTTTAATGAGATGCATTATTTTCAAAAAAGAACCTCTCTTCACTTTATTATTAAGGCCATTATTGTTCATGGAAAGAATGTATCCATAAAGATTTAAATATTGTATTGTTAAAAATGATGTAAGATAATAGATCAAATAGATAGTAGTCAATTTAGGATATGGAATTAATTATTCTTTGAGAATAGATAAGTTAAATGGATAAATTGAGTATTTTATTGAAAATAAGACGTGAAAAATTATAGAGTCGACTAAAGTTTATGTTAAAACTATTTTAACAAAAAAAATGGAATTTAAAAAAAATCCTAGTTTGATCAAATTAAATTCTATCAAAGTACATTCTATACTAAATAAAGCCTGAAATAAATAACTAGATTAAAGAGCACTGCCTTAACAATAGGTTAATCAGCGTAGATTGAGAAATATATAAGAATCACTAATATTAATTCAAAAATTATCTCAATGAATACCACTTGATATTGCCTCCCTTCAAGATATAAACAAGTTCAAATTACCATCAATCAATTTGTTTTTTTCTACATAATCCCTTCCATTTAAACCATAGCCTAAAATCTGCAGAGTTGACATTCACTAAAAGCAAATGATAACTATAGAAATAATTTATGTTATCATTTCATTTGGTGTATTTTCATTCCAAAGTATTATTTATTTGTTTATTTATTTATTTGTATTACATTTGTTAACCAGGTTAGTCCAACTGAGCCTTGGTCCTTTTTCAGTGGAGACCCAAGGAAAAAGGCTCCGGTACATGACAAACATTATACAACAAATATTTTAAACTAAACATAGATTGAGTCATATATATTGAAGCAGGAAACTGAAATATAAGTTAATACCATAATTTGAAGCAAAAGTTGATACATCACTCAGTTGAGTAAGGAAGAGATACAAAACAGTGTGCTGAAAAGTGTTATAGTAACAGTAAAGGGGGGATTAAGTATGGTCTTGGCAGGAGTAGATTCATGAGTTTGAGAAGGCATATTTGAGTTCTTTTTTGAAGCTATTTGTGTGGGTAATATTTCTTACATAGACAGGGATTTTTCCCATCTTGAAATACTGAATATTTATAGAGAAGTTTGCCAATGGTTTAATAGCCTTGTATATATCTAGGAAAAGTTGGTCAGAGCAATGTAATGGATGATTTGGGGTATAGTAAGATATTAGAGAAGAGAGGACAGGGCAGGAAGTGGGCTTATTGAGAATAGAATGCATTATGTGAAGTTGTGATAGAAGAAGTTGATGGTGAATTCTAGCCAATGTAAGTTCTTTAGTGGATGGCAGTGGTGAGAGGTGTAAAGTTGGGTAATGGCAAACCTTGCAATGTTATTATAAGTTTGTTCAAGCTTAGACATTAAAGTAGATTGTAAATTAATAAGGATAGTAGAGGCATAATGTAGACTGGGTAGAAGGTATGCCTATGCAAGAGAAAGTTTGGAGTCTGAAGTAAAGACTTTGTTGTTCCCGTAAAGCAGACCAAATTTCTGGTGTGTTTTTTGATGCATTACTGAATGTGAAGGTTGAATTTTAATTGATTGTCTATTATTGTACCAAGGAGCTTTGTGTGAGATTCAACTTTAATGATGGTGTTATTAGGTGAAGAAATGGTAAAGGCAGATTTGTGATGAAAAAGTGATTTTGGATGGAAAAGAAGAAGTTTCTTTTTTTTTTAGGATTTAGTATGAGCTGGTTTTCTGTAAGCCATCTTTAAACAGAAAGGAATGTGTTTTGGGTAAGTATGTTAAGTTGAGAGAGATTGTCAGAAGGGGAGATTAAAGTAAAGTAATCTGCATATTGAATAAGTGAGGAGTGACACAAGATGTGTGACGGTTGTTAGTAAATATGTTGAATAGTAGAAGTCCAAGAATAGAGCCCTGGGGGACACCTAATTGGATTAGTAAGAAAGGGGAGATGGAAGTGTGCCATCTGACAGAGTGCAGCCTGTTGGTAAGATAGCAAGAGAACCATTTTAGTGGAAGCAGAGAGGTTGAAATCAGCTAATTTTGTTAGTAGTTTACAGTGTGAAACTGTGTCTAAGGTACGTTAAAATATAAATTATAAATTAAATTAAATTAATTATTATTAATACATATAAAGTATTTTACACGTATAAATTAATTGTGAAAACAGTTTTTATAATCTGATGAGTGAAAAAATTAGCATCTGACATACAGATTAAACTCTACTATTAAATAATAAACTCTGTGTTAGATAAATATCAAATTAACAATTAATTTAGTAGTATACTACATTTGGATGACCATGTTGGGGCAATAGTTGGAGAAAAGCCTAATTTTATCTATAGGAATAAAAAGTCATTAAAGAGACACCTTTGTTATAATAATTATAAGATAGTAAAGAACTCTACAGGTTTAACAGGAATGCAACCCTGTCAAAAATGCAATTTTTGTTCCTCAATTGATGTTTCTCCCTTGTTTAAACACCCCATTACACTGATTGACTTTAGATTCAGTATTAATGGGAACATTTTAACCAAACATATAGTTTATTTAGCTAGCTGCAGAGCCTGTATGTGTTATGTTGGTAAAACCAATTGTTCCCTGTTTGAACATATTAGGGAACACATTGTACCAACACTGGCGATATACGAAGTGCTTTGGCTAAACACAGTATAGAATATAGATATGAACATTCTTTTGGTTTTAGAGTAACTGAGGTTGTTACTGCGAGTGAACATAAAGGTGATCTCATTAATCATACAGGGAGTCATGAACTTTATTGGATTGTAAAATTGCAGGCAGATAAGTATCCTGGTTTAAAAGGCAAGGTTTCTTTAAAGCCTGCCCTTAAGGCTAGAGCCTTTTTTAGGTAGCTTTATTGTTTTATTGATGTTGTTCTCTGTTTGGCTAGTTTGATTTTTTTTCTAACCATTCATTGGTGTTGTCTAGTATTTTATGTTTGAGGTTTTTTGAGAGTTTACATGGTCTGATGAAGCCCTGAATAAGTGTGAAAGTGCTTACCTGTTTTTTACTGCTTTAATAAATCAGTACATTTTTATCATTTGGACTTTGATTTTTTTGGATAACAGTTTCCTTCTGTCTGTGTTTCTGTAACTACCGATTTCTGCAGTAATTAATTAAGCAGATTAATAATGCAATATAATTAAATAATTTAACAAATAATTTAATATATTTTTATTTATTAATTATACTTATTATAAACAGTTGTAATAAGATATTATGAAAACATCAATTACTCAAATTATGATGATAGAAATATAATGAATTATATCTGTCATTAATTTGTTCTTAATTGATAGGTCTTTTTTAGGAATAATGTTAGCTATTTCTTCCTCAGAATCCCCTCAGTATGATATTCTTATGTTTTAACCTAACAGTATAAGAAAGATAATAACCTAACAGTATAAAATAGAAGAGGAAAATATGTCCTTTAATAATTAAAACTAAAGGTAACTATTACAAGTTATTAATATGATGAGATGAACTAAAATGTTGCATTTGGTCAGTACAGGTTATTAATTAAAAGCAATACTATCAAATAATGATTAAAACATCCGAAACTAAAAAAACTCATCTAATTTGTCCTGTTAATTTATTAAGTCAGTTTTTATATTTAGACTAATCATGAATTGATGGGTATAGAGTCATAGAGAAAACATATTTAAATATAAAACTTCAAAAAATAGAAGAACACAATATGAATTACTGAGAGAGTAGATCTATGAAGCTAGGCAGTTGGAAAAGCAATGTCTTGTTTGACCCAATATATTGCCGTCCAACTTCTGTTTCATTATACATGTGGAGGAGATTCATACCTATATGTTAATAACATATACACAGTATGTAAATATTGTTAAAAGCATTAAAGACAGTATAAATGAATTGTTGATGTGCAGACAAATTGATGAAAAAATATATAGGTTTTTTTATTGTGGATCATCCAAGAATACCATACATTAAAGGGCTGCCTAAAATACATAAGTCCCTGCATAAACCACCCCTAAGGCCCATTGTAGATGGAGGTGGTTGGGCTACAGAACCCTTTCAATCTATATAGAGGGCAAATTGGGGCCCCTGGTTAGAAAGATTCCTACTATCCTAAAAGATACATCTCAATTTTTGAAAGATCTAAGAGAGTTTAATGTAGGCTCTGATTTGGGTGACTGTCTCATGGTGACGTTTGATGTACAGAGTTTGTTTACCAATCAATATGGCATAGAGGCAGTGAAATATGTGATGAGAGAAATGGGGGGGGGGCAATAGTACTGATGATATAATTTTAATATGTACACTATTAGATTTAATATTATCTAACAACATTCTTATGTATGAAAATATGATTCATTTGCAGAATTGGGGGGATTGCCATGGGCACCACCTGCGTAAATTCATATGCAAACTTGGTGGTTTATCACTGGGAGAAAGAACACTTATATAAAAGTGCCTAGAAAATGCATATAAAAATGTATAGGTGCTTTGTTGATGACACTTTTATGTTGTGGGAAGAGGGCTACTCCTATTATTTGACTTCATTAGATACTTGGAGTCCACAACAGATTTTTTTAAGGTTTATGGTATCTTATTCCCATGAAATCATTGATTTCCTTGATGTCTCTGTATACAGAGACAGGCTAGGAAATATAAATACTAAATTGTTTTGTAAAATATGCTGGAAAAAACAGTCTTTTGCATTATAACAGTATGCAACCCAGGCATGTATTCCCGAATATTATTAAAGGACAATTGAGTAGGGTTAAGAACATATGCAATGTGCATGCTGATAGCGAGAAAGAATTTGATTATTTACACCAGTTATTTGTGGAGAGGGGATATAAGGAAACTGTTTTCCGAGATATTAAGGACAAAACACTTCAAAAAGGTAATTAAACTAATACCATAGATATAGCGCATGCAACAATTGCAGTTACAAAGAAGAATAAGGTGTGTTTTATTACTAAATATGCTAGTGATAGTAATAAGGTATGCAATATAATTAAGAAAAACTGGCATTTTTTGACAATAGAGAAACAGAGAAAATTATAGATGAAGTTCCTGGTTTTGCATACAAGAACAAAAATAATTTGAAACAGTTACTTTGCAATGATCGGCAGAAGAAGGTTATGGTTTCAAACAAACTAGGAACATACCCTTGTAAAAACTGTAGGATGTATCGTTATATAGTTACACTTCAGGAGTTTAAACATCCAGTTCTACCCTTCATTGTCCAGCCTAGATTGTATGCCACTTGTAATACAACTAACTTAGTTTATATGGCAGAGTGCAAAGGATGCAAGTGTTTTTATGTAGGCAAAACACAGAAACGTCATAGAGATAGGATGTATCAACATATGTATGATGTAAGAAATAATGATAAATTAAATGCTTTAGCCAAACACATTATGGAATTTCTTGCACATGAATTTGGATTTAAAGTTTTACAAATTGTTGTTAATGATAAGAGGGGAGGTAATTTTAATACTCAAGTGGAATGTGCAGAACTAAAGTGAATTTTAAAACTGCAAGCTCACATATACCCAGGATTAAACAACTATGGTGTATTAAATCGGAGCTGGAAGCTCGCCCTCTTTAAATGAGTATAAGACTAAATTTTGAGTAATTGATTTATTTTTAACTCTTAACTGATGAATTAATTGATTTTTAAATTAGGTAATTGAAGCTTTGACTAAAAAATGTGTATGTGCTTTTGTATTTTTAATGGACTTGAAAAAGAATAGTGTTCTATGTGAAAGCGCTTGTCTAAATTAAAATTACTATTTTCAAGCCATGGTGGTCATCTGGAGTTTTGTTTTATAAAAATATATTATGAAAACATCAATTACTCAACTTATGATGATAGAAATATAATTAATTATATGTGTCATTAATTTGTTCTTAATTGATAGAACTATTTTAGGAGGAATGTCAGCTATTTCTTCCTCAGAATCCACTCAGTATGATATTCTTATGTTTAACCTAACAGTATAAGAAAGATCATAACCTAACAGTATAAAATAGAAGAGGAAAATATGTCCTTTAATAATTAAAACTAAAGGTAACTATTACAAGTTATTAATTTGCTGAGATGAACTAAAATGTTGCATTTGGTCAGTATAGGTTATTAATTAAAAGCAATACTATCAAATAATGATTAAAACATCCGAAAATAAAAAACTCATCTAATTTGTCCTGTTAATTTATTAAGTCAGTTTTTATATTTAGAATAATCATGAATTGATGGGTATAGTCATAGAGAAAACATATTTAAATATAAAATTTCAAAAGATAGAAGAATACAATATGAAATACTGAGAGAGTAGATCTATAAAGCTAAGCAGTTGGAAAAGCAATGTCTTGTTTGACCCAATATATTGCCTTCCAACTTCTGTTTCATTATACATGTAATAAAACAAAGAAAATGAAGTCATTTGATTAATAAGTATTTTTCCTCATTCACCTTCTCAATTATTTAATTTATACGGGTAAGATGGGTATATTATACTGAAAACAAATTGTTTTTTTATACTGTTTTAGACAGACAAACACACACACATGCACATTAATCCATATATATATATATATATATATATATATATATATATATATATATATATGGCTCCCCTTCATATGCCCGAATAACCACAAGCTCGAAATGCAAAACGCCGAAACCAGAAACCCGAAACGACAAAATCCCGAAACTGCAAATGACCGACAACCATTCACCATGATCACATAAAAGCTTGAAAATGAAGTAAAACCTTTATTATCCCAGAATTATGCTTCAAAGCAAAAGAAATACAATGTAAATCCATTCATCCACACAGAGTCCTCATAACATCTGTTAAAGCTTCAACATGTACCGCGATTGTCATAGCATACATCACATCTTTAGCAACCTTGCAATTGCCATCAGGAAATCCAGATCCGAGTAACTAGATCTGTTCTTCAAAACATGCTCAAATTTAGCATGACGGGTCACTACCTTTCGTTTCTTTGGTGAAGGAGGTGCACCCCAGCTCATTCTAATTCTGAGCTCATCTACCCTATCCTGTTCTCTAGATAACACTGTCATAAGCATTGATAGGTCTGTTGCTCTATGGCCCAGTAATGACTTCAACCTATGGTGCCACACCTCCACGCTGTTTTGCGTGCGAGGCAAAAACAACATATTTAATTCATCCACATTCCAAAATGCAATTGGAAACAATGGGGGAAACCTGGAAAATCCAGTAGTCCTAGTGCAAAACTTTCAAACTTTTCCCAACATATACCACTCAGAAAAGTACTTTAACACTTCATTGCCATCAGCTGGAAACACGGCTTTTAGTTCATCAAATGCACGTATTACATCAGATTCAGGTACAAAAGCTAAAGCGATGAGACACTTGACATGCAACTGAAAAGAAAGGTTCGTATTATACACATGTGAAAGACCTAGCTATTTCACCTTTCTCCAAATGTTTTGGGAGAAGTGAAACAAACAACCTTTAGGTTTTACACCTTGCAGATTTAACAGAATACTCTTCCTGGCTGCTACTTCAAAATCGCTCAATATGTATTTGACAGACACCTCGAAGCCTTGCTCATCCATTAAACGTAAAACACAACTCCACATAAAGTTATAGCATTTGAGAGACTTTCTACTCATTATACAATACAGCAAAGGTACGCTCTTATGAAAACCTCTGTATCTAATCAAACCATGAATACTGTACAGTTGACGGCACATTATACCTTTATAAAAGAACGTACTATCAACAAGACAAATAGTAGCTGTACTTGGATAAAGCAGATTTTGTGTAGTTGAAAAGACTACCACCGCTGTTTCTGTAGCAGTATCTACTATGAACTTACTAAGAAACACTCCCGATTTACATGGAAACATTGTAACATCAATATCTTCCAACTTTTCAATATGGAAACTGTTGTGTTTTAACTTACAATGACACATCCTGACAACTTTTTGAACAAGTGTTTTGCGAGTAGGTAAACTGGGAGCTATCACATTAGATGCTGATGCTAAAACATCATCAACTATTAAACAGGGAGTATTCCTGGAATTATCAGCTTTCAACTTTAACGAGTGAGACACTTTATACTGCTCAACTTCGACCAGATCTCCAGGATGTAAGTGCTGAACAGATTTTAACAGCCTTTCCCCGATAGGCACAGTTAAAGTAATAGCCCTACCTCTACATTTCGCATTGCGTTTATACTTGCAGCACCAGTATGTTTTATCACGATATATTTTCTCTCTGTGTAACACGTACCCATCTAAAAGGAGTATAGGAGCTCCTTTCTGAGACGATACAGTCACATATATTTCACCAATCGTGCCAGGAGCACTAAAGTATTCTTCTGCACTTTCCATTTGTCACTGCTTTCCATACAGTTTCTTCCTTTTGATTTTTGCGCTTTTGCGCTTTTGGGTTTCCGGTGTTTCGTCTTTATGGTCTCGGCGTATTGCATTTCGAGCTTGTGGTTATTCAGGCATATGAACGGGAACCATATATATATATATATATATATATATATATATATATATATATATATATATATAAAATACATAGTCATATATAGATATAAAACCTTGCAGAAATATACATTCACACACATACATTCAATGTTGATCTGTAGGACAAGGAGGTTAGTTAACTATACAGAATGCTGAAAACAAATTTGGTTGCTTTCATTATACACACACACACACACACACACACACACACACACACACACACACACACACACACACACACACACAGATAAAAATATATAATATACATTCATATGTAGATATACAGATTTACATACACAAACTCACATTCAGTGTTGACCTGTATGACGAAGAGGACACTTAACCAGACATATGTTGCTAATGAGATTATTATTATTATTACTACGTATGTTGCTGAGATGAAGAAGTGCTACTTCTCGATGACAAATACGCAATGAGATATGTCATATATTTAGAATGATCTATTATTGTGTTTTGGGATGAGCATTTCAAAACTGAAATGATATCCGTTATTTAATAACTGTTATTTGAAATGCATGACCTTAGTTTCTTTACAGCATAATGTCATATTTCAAAGAGACACATACTAAAACCTAATATTTAAATAAGTAAGAGTAATTTATATAATATAAAAATAAGAATGTGCATATGACTGTATGAATGTACTTTATGATAGCAAATATTCACAATCATATCATTTACGTTTAATTAAAAATGTGTCTGAACTAACCAACTCACCAAAACAGAGACCATTATTCTCAGTGTCAA
>NC_056751.1:821807333-822074833 GCF_019279795.1 Protopterus annectens | reverse complement strand
TCTAGATTTTTGAGGTGAAGCATATTCATCAAATCAGGGTTTGACATGGCCTTATATGTCAGGCACAGGTCACCTCTGAGCAAGCGGTATGAGACTGAATAGAGCTGGAGTTCTTTCAGTCGGGCAGCATAAGACATATTTTTGAGACCCTTTATCCTTTTGGTGAGGAACTTTTGGGGCCTTTCCAGCTGCTGCAGGTGTCGGGTCAGATACATTCCGAATGGGGCATTGTATTCAATCATAGGTCTAATGAGTGATGAGTACGGGGGACGATGACCTCCCTTGATCTAGATGTGAATCCCTTCATGATCAGATGGGCAATGTAGAAGGTTTTCCTAACTACTTTAGCAACATGAGTGTCAAGCGAAGGCTACTGTCAACCTGGGTCCCCAGATCCCTGATGACTTCTTCTGTGCTCAGTGGATTGCCACCTATATGGTAGCTAGGGGTAACCTTGTTTTTCTCGAAGGGTATGACTATGCATTTCTTGGCATTTAACTTTAGGCCATGGCTCTGGCACCAGTTATCCGTTTCTGTGAGGCCCTTCTGAAGGATATCTGTGTCAGATGTGTTTTCGACTATGGCACCCAGTTTGCAGTCATCTACAAACTTTGTCAGCCATAACCCTCCTGTGTTTGCTTGTACTTCAGAAAAGTAGATGCCGAACAAGAGTGGACCCAGGACTGATCCGTGTGGGACACCACTTGTGACAGGCTTTGAGTCTGACATGGCTCCAGCAACTCTGACCCTGTGGGTTCTGTCACTTAGCCAGTTTGCAACCCATCTTGTGATGTATGGGTTTACATTCAAGCTGATGAGTTTTTCGATGATACCTGAGTGGGGTATTGTGTCGAAGGCCTTTGCCAGGTCAAGGTAGGCTGTATGGACTGCCTTTCCCTCATCAATGGCCTTGGTGACTGTCTCGAAAAAGTCAACCAAGTTTAAAAGGCATGATCTGCCTTTGACAAAGCCAAACTGGGTTGGATCCAAAGTCTGCAAGTTCCTTATGTCTTTATTTATGAGTTCCATTACGATCCTCTCCATGGCTTTTCAGATAAGGCTTGTCAAGCTAATGGGATGGTAATTTCCAGGGTCGGTGGAGGCACCGCCCTTGTGAAGTGGGACCACAGTCGCCGTGCGCCACTCCTTGGGTACGTATCCTGAGGTGAGGCTAAGATTAAACAGCTGTCCTAACTGTGGGTTTAATTCCTCATTGAGTTCGTGGAGCACACAGCCGGGGACACCATCCGGTCCCATGGATGCTGTGTTTTTTGCTTTGGAGAGAGCAGTTCTCACCTGGGTGTTGGAGATGTTTGGGGGGCTACAATCCTCTGGTATAGATCTCTCCTTTTGGGGGGGAGGGGGGGAGAAGTTTGCACTGAACCTGTCAGCCAGTATGTTGGCAATGTGTGTAGGTTCAGTAATCTTCACATCATTTTGAACTTCACATGAAAGTGGGTTGGTCTTGGTACTTAGAACCATGCCAGCCATTACTATTTGTAGGGATCTAGTTAGCCTGGGCTTGATATGTAGGGCCCTACCAGCCATTGCTGTTTATAGGGGCCTAGTTTCATCTGCTCCTGAGGGGCCATTACAGCTGTTGTTATTTATAGGTACCAGGCTCCATTTGCTCCTGAGGGGTTAGGCCATGTTGTGTGGTTAACTGCATTGCAATTGATTGTACAAACATCTTCTTCCTAGTCTTAGTAGACTGCTGAGCGGTCACTAATCTAGTGTTTAACATTTTCAGGGATTGTATGGGTGGGTGCAGATATGTATTAATAGGGATGAACCAATGATTACTGATTCAAAATGAATATTTAGGGATAGGCTGCTCATGTGGCCAGAAATATATAATTAATTTCCATACATTAAAGCTCAGACCTTCGTGGGGGGGGGGTGTTAGACCAGACCACATTTTGTCATGGATCCTGGTGGTCATTGTGGCTAGGTTAAGCCGGTGGGATACTATGAATTAAAGTTCCTTTGTGAATGGACCAACTAGGGAGCCCATGGACCTAGCTTATATTCTGTGGCTGTAACTAGAGCTAATTTTATAAAAAGTATGATGCAGTGTGATATAAGGGACCTAGAGTTCAGTGCATGCCATGTTTAACCTTGGGATCTCGTAGGTGAATGAGTTACACAATATATATGGAAATCTTGTAATAGATATTATTTGAGTGGATAGTGATAATCCTTAGCCCAAATAAAGATGGCAAAAAAAAAAGGGATCCCTCTATAAACCAACAATCAGTTGAATATATAGTTGTTGATGTTGACTTTATGGCTAAGATGCAAGATTTCTTTAATGGCTGTCCAGAATTTTTTTAGGGTTGTGTTTACTTTTATTCTGAAAGTTATTATAGTATAGTTTTTTTTGTCTTTGTTAATTTGCTTTTTAGTGCGATTGCTAAGCATTATGAAGTTTTCAAGATATTGTGGTGTTTTGTATTTTTGATATTCTTTCCATGTGTTTTCTCTAGCTTTCATTAGCATTTAACTAATGTATATTATCTGGGTTTACTCACTTTAGTCAAGTAGTCCATATACGAACCTCTGAAATGATGACCACAAAAGGTCAACAAACTGAACGTCAGCACGTTACCATATATGCTCTGAGAAACAACCTGTGCATACAATTTAAAAGAAAAAAAAAACTGTCCCTCTGTACCCCCGCACCCCCTGCTAATTATATGTACTAACTCCAAGACTGCGCAATCCCTGGGAAAAGGGAATATTCCCCTACCCAGGGATTGTCAGTCTCACACACCTGTTGATCATCTGCATATATAGACCAAATGAGGTTGATTAAACAAACGTCAACAAAGATGTACACACACACACACACATAGATACATATATATATATATATATATATATATATATATATATATATATATATATATATACATATAAAATGGAGATGGATGTGTGTGTGTGTGTGTGTGTGTGTATGGGGGGGGGGGGCTGTCCCCTACATGGAGTGCAGAGCACTTGCCCACTGCAAAATAGTGAGCAGATTTTCAAAGAACTCAGCTGTTATTCAGTTGTGCTCAACAAATAGTTTATAAAGAGATTATATTTCAGTAATTCAAAGGGGAAGCTATATACACAAAGCAGATTATTTTTTAGTGATTCAAAGGGAAAGCTATGCACACTCACACAAACACACACACATGCAGAGATATATGTCTAAACACATACATAATAAACACATATATATATATACACGTGTCTAATAAATGATTTTGAAGTTTTGTCTGCTGTTGTTCTGCTTGTATATTTATTTGTAACCAAGATGATAAATATATATGATCAGTTATTTCACCACACCTATTTCTTGCAGTTTTCTCACCATTTCTTCATTGCATTTGTAAATTGCATGCTCTGTCATTTGGTATTAGGTGATACCTTCTGAAATGAAATCAAGCAACACACCATCCATCGTTCTACCAGATGCTGCTAATACATCGGACAGGGATGCTACTTTACTTGCCCAAAACAGGTACAGACTGCTTGATAAAATATCTTTATAAGATAAGCTAAATGATTCCATATTGTATTCCTGCATGTTATGTTAGATAGCGTTTATTCTGCTGTAAATCATGACTACAAAAACACTAATGACAATATTTTAAGTGTAAGTTTCTATAAATGGCAATCAGATTCATCAAAGTAAGATATTCTGGGAATTAAAGAGTAATGCAGTTGGTGATTAATAATTATTTGTGTGTTTTAATGACCTTGTGTTCTTTAAAACAATATCATTAGTAGCTCTACAATAAATGTTATTGTGGAGAGCATGTCTGCTGTCCTTTTTTGAGTTCTGCTTACAGTGTATAATAACAAGCAAAAATACATATCCACAGAAGGAGGACATGACAACACATGGAAGTTTAAGAGAACAAACACTAAATGTATGCATTTTTATGATGCGACTTTGAAGGAAGTTGTAAACTGGCACATTGGTGCAGCAAAAAACTTTGTTGCCTCACAGCAAGAAGTTCCCTCATTCAGTTCTTGGCTGGAATGCCTTCTGTGTGAAGTGCGTGTGTGTCCTCCCTGTGTTGACATGGGTTTCCTCCCTTTGCTCTGGGTTCCTCCAGCATTCCAAAGACATGCAGTAGGTGGATTGGGCACTCTAAACTGGCCATAGGTGTGTGTGTGTGTGTGTGTGTGTGTGTGTGTGTGTGTGTGTGTGTGTGTGTGTGTGTGTGTGTGTGTGAGAGACTGTGCGATGTGAAAGAAGTATCGCTGCAGGGCTAGCTACCTGGTAGTGTAAACCTCAGCTGTAGTATTTGTCACTGTTGAAGTGACACCCCAACCCATATGGAAAATGGGAAAAAGGGGTTTTGGATGGATGGATGCAGGAGAATAAAACCATTGTCAGAGAATAAAGGACTAAACTCCCTGCTGTTAAAAAACACATTAATACTTTGTATTTAACCTAAATGTAATGCAATGTATTGGCCCACAGACTCTTTGTTAAATAGCTTATATGTTTCTGGGCCTTGGCTAACCAAGCGGCAATGTGTTTCTAATTTGTTTCTTACATAAAAAAATAATTAAGTAATTTAAAATCAGTGCACTAAACTAAATACAAATGAACTTGCTGAGAGCAGTGTTTGATTAGGAAGATGAAAACATTTATATATATATATATATATATATATATATATATATATATATATATATATATACACAGACACATACACACACACACACACACACACACACACACACACACACACACACATATATATATATAGGGTTCCTATTACGAAATGAAAGAGGCTAAACATCGAATGGCCTTAACTTTGGAAACGCCGTTCAATTATGTGCTTTTTGTGAGATCGCAGTACAGTGAAGACCGGAATATTTGCCCTTTCCTCACTGTAGTGTGATCTTGGAGTTGGTATATATAATTAGCAGGGGGTGTGGGGGGAGCAGCCCCCCACAAATGTGAGTTCATAGTCCGGCATTTTCAGCCTTTAGACCATTCAATGTTTAGTGCCTTTGGTGTTCTATATAGACTATATATATATATATATATATATATATATATATATATATATATATATATATATATATATATATATTTATGGAGATTATGAGGTGCCATTCAAGCTCTGGGATACACTGTCATGATGATTTAATGTAAATGTGTTGATAATGTTACCAACAGGCTTATCTAAGGTCAAGGCAATATGGACTACCACATTGTTCATAACAATGAAAGTATAATGAAAGTATAATGGTTTTGGTCAACAAACCTAAAGAGCAACAAGTGTATGTACAACTGGAGGCATTTGCATGACCACGAGTTACAGGAATCACATTTATGGGATCACCATTTAGCAGCAGGGTGCCCATGTCATAATTTCAAATTAAAAATTTGAAAGTGGATTTATTTTAACTTTTTATTGCCCTTGCTCTGTAGTACAGCAACTCCAGAGGTGTAGGGCATTTGGGGGCAAAACTTCCAGAAAGAGATAAAGATAGTTAATAAAGTTCTTATTTAGGAAGTTTAATGCTTTATAGTTCTACTCTTTAAAACATCAGTAGGGAGCCTTACAAAGTACCGTCCATGTTTATATAAGTCCTTGTTCTGAGGGTAGCTGTTGCCATCGAAAATATCACTTCTAGTAATGCACTGGCACAGCATGCTGGTATACAGTAAGAAGGTACTGCATCTTAGGACAGGAGAACACAGGAAATATGAAGTAATGACTTTAGCAGTCTTGTTTGGTCATTGCATCCATTTGGAGTACTTTTCACCTTATTGGACTTTGGACATTCGTGTGTTGTTATTCCTGTTGCTGAACGTGTCAGTGGGTGATTTCGGATTTTGCAGTTTAGTGCAAGATGGCCTGAAGTAGTGTGGGAGGCAGAAATACAAACATTGCTGTGGTCCTCAGCTGAGACAGCATGTTTAGCTGTTATGTATGTGTGCGCTCATTTGAAAGCAAAGCAGTAAGAAGGGTGAGATGAGCACTTAGTCCTACAGCAAGCAGTTTGGGGGTACAGTCAACACTTTGAAAGAGAAGCAGATGATACTTAAAAGTTATTGGTCACTTTCTGAAGAAGTTGTAAGTAACAAATCCTTGACATAGAATATAACCACCTTACCATAATGTATGTTTTTTTTTTTATGCACTAAGTATGTTTTTTTATTTTGTCGATATGGATGGTCCCATGAAATTTTTCGTGGAGTTGAAAATCTCTGCCATGACATCATGAAAGAATGCAAGTCCTCACTATCGAAGTTAAGGTGCTGACTACTGTACTTCCATGCCAAATGCTGCAGTAGAAATCTTTTACTTCCTAGACAAGTTGACAACCAGCTCTGACTGTTGGAATGCCTTACTTTTACAATTAACTTAAATGAGGATGTAGTAGTGAAACCACAATGTAAATCAGAAGCTGTTCTAAAGAATAAGTTGTTTTTACTTACACAGAATACACAGAAAACTTTGCAGATGCATGTAAATTATTACCAAATACCTACAACGACATCATTTTGTGGGTGTGGTTATACAGAAAAATTGAGAAAACAGTGAAATCAAAAATATTAAACAGCATACTATAACCTTCATTTTTTGCAAAATCATTTTCAACTTTAATATCAAGCATATAAATGGAAAATAACTTAGAAAAGTGCTTTAGAAAGTAACCACTACACTTTAAATGAGAGTCAGTCAGCATTTGTGTCTTACAAACATCACAACTACAAACCTCATCATTAAGGCTGTGTTGGGCATGGTAGCATGTAATCAGTCCTGGGCATTGAGAAGGAACACCACTAGTGGGACCCGTGGTGAAAAGGGGCTGTTTATATAATGTGGGCAATTGCGATTAAGAGAAGTGTTAGCTGCAATGAGGAAAGCGCTCATTGTCATCTAATCTGCAATGTCTCTGAATCCCCCTTAACTTGTTCTAGTGCAAATCAATACCTTCCTGCTGTAGTTAACATGGGATGTCCATGCATTGTGTTGGCAGAGACTTCCCCTTCATTTATTCTCCCACAAACATGCACACATTGAAACACACACACCAGTACACCACTTACCTACCCCTAAGTTGACAGAATGTCCCTGTTGTCTCTTTGTATTGTTTTCTCCCTGGCCTGGTAAATTACAGATCCTTACAGTCAGTAAATAATGCCAAACATTAGAGTTGCATTCTTCTTAGTGTATGTACAATGCATTGTTATGTGAGAGCTGCTACTCTATTAACTTTTTAAGGGAGTTCCAGTGCTAGTTTAAATATTGTCCCTGAGGTCATGGACTTTGGTGTTATTTGAAGAGTATCTGTGAGGTCTAATGGTGGTGCAGAGCTCTAATACAGTTGGTGGGTGAGCTGAAGGGAAGGTACAATATAAAGGGCTATCCCTGGTGTCTGGTGTTCCCCCATTGTTGCAGGATTTGCTCGTTAGTCTATGGAAGTGTGGAGGTATTATAGCCCCCTAGCCTCCCCCCAACAGAGCTCCCTCATCTGATCACATTCACAGAGACACCAACCCATACACACAGACATGTACGCACACACACACACACACACACACACACACACACACACACACACACACACACACACACACACACACACACACACACACATCAAGCACCCCAGCCTGATCACATTCACAGCCATGCTCACCCATTCCTCCACATACGCACACTAAATGATAGTAAGTGAACTGAAGAAAGGAGCTATACAACTTTTATACAATGAGCTTTATGAAGATACACTATTTACTTAATCTGAAGACTTTCTGAGATCCTCAGCTCCAAAAGGCCTTTTTCTTTTGTTCTCAACTTTGAGGGGACTTTCTTCGTCTTCATGTTCAAACTGGGGAGATACCCACTGGGGATTTTGTATTGCCCAGGTCACTATCCAACCTTGCTACAGCTCTGTTTGCAAGCCCTCAAATTTAGTGTGAACTGTCTTGTCCTGCAGATTCCTGCAGTACTTCGGCCTGCAAAGCATCTATACTTACATCAAAGGCTGCTCTGCATAAGCCAGTATCTCATAAAGGGCTGACATTCTTACACTCCTTTCCATACACATGATTGTTACACTCACTTATTCCCATCATACAGCTGCACAATTTCATAGGACATGCACCAGCTCATTTGCAGTAGATATCTCATAAGGACACATGCCACATGGCAGGTTCACCACTGGATCCTCAGAGTGGCACACGGCACCCCAATATATAGGCTGCAGCTAGCAAGGCAGCACATAATCAGTGAAGATTAATGTCATGTACACAACACAGTAATAAGCATATGAATATCTGTTTCTATTACTTTCTGTTTATTTGCTGATGAAAATTTGGATCTCTGGTCCAAGTGTTAGCTACACTGTTTGACCTACTGGGATGTAGGAGATCAAGGACCACTGAATATCTAAAAACACAGTAAATGAGCCACAGATCATCTCTCAGGAGTCTGTAAGTCACAGAGGTCAAGAACAGGTCTTACAGTCTTCATTTTGGTGTATGGCATTATGCTTCCTTGTTACTCCTGGAGGGCAACCACTGGTATCCCTCCAGGCTTGGATAACTAGAAACATGGATTTATCCACTCAAGGCAACCATCATAGTTCACAATTTATAAACAGTGTCATTGTTATGTATTATTTATGTTTATTTTAAGTAGTACATCCCCTTGATGTATATTGTTATCTCCTCTAGCAGTGCTTTCCATACATAGGCTTCAGATGGAACCGATCACAGATCGCTTTGATAACCAGGCAGAGGCCACTTCTATGTAGGCTACAGGAAACAGTACTAAGGTGGCTCCTGTTTTCCAGCACTATGATTTTTTGAACGATGAATCAATTTACATTTTCAGTTTCTTTCTGATGGTTTATGTAAAAGCTAGAAAACACAAGATTGTATTTGATAATGGGGTAGATTAGCGAGGCATAACATGGTACAGTGGTCTTTCTGGAAAAACTAGACAGGATCTTTAGAATTAGATAGGCTACATAATATGCTTTTTTTTTTTTTTACTTTTGCTGAATGCACACTGGTCATAACGTTTAAACTGTTGTCATTTTTATGATTTGACCGTTATTTTGCAATCATAATGAATGTCCTTTTTGTCTTGTCTAACAAAGCTACATTTAGTGACATTAGAGATGAGCTCTTTACTACAGCAGTAGATGCATATTTTGTACTACATCTTGGAAAACTTGAACATCTTTTATTGAAATAATTGCATTACTCAGTTTACAGTCATCTGCATATTTAGTAATCCATAACTAATTTCTCACCTTTTTGTTTCAGAAGAGTGGCCTAGAAAAGAAATTACCCTAGTACAGAGCCCTGTGAGGAATAGTTACAGGGATAAATCCCTGACTACAAGCCAAGTCACCCTAGTTTGATTAGCTTCAGAGTCACATGGTAGACAAATTAAGGCTAAGGGAATCAAACCCTGCACTATAAAGCAGCTTATTAACAGCTCGCAGCCTTATTCATCTGCACTAAGTACCAGTCAGATTGTTGTGACCAAAAACAGTGAATTTTACACTGGTGCACCTGCAAAAACAAGCTAAATTAAAATATTAACATTAAACTCACAGACTTCATCATGTCTACTTCATTAACAGCCAAATGATAAGCACGTAGTCAACAAAACAAGGAAACCAAGGATTGTATCCAAAAATGAGGCTCATATGATGACATTCCTGTTTACAACAATCAGTTCCTTTCTTTAAACTATAACTAATGTGCATTGTAGGAACTAAGTACACACACACACCCACACACACACACACACACACGCACACACGCACACACACACACACACATGCACACACACACACGCACACGCACACACGCACACACACACACACGCACACACACACACACGCACGCACACACACACACACACACACGCACACACACACACACACACGCACACACGCACACACACACACACACACACACACACACACACACACACGCACGCACACACACACACACACACACACACACACACACACACACACACACACACACACACTCACACCATATACAGCTACTTATATGACTATACAATGCAGATATTTGCTTGGGATCAAGTGAATGAACACATTTATAAACAATGGCACAGAAATGTATCTCAGGTTAGGGCTGCCAAAACCATATACTGGAAATCATTGCAACCTCGCTCTGCCCTGTCAGCTCCTTAGCTCAATAATCACAATCAAAGATCAATAAATCAGGAACAGATTTTAAATGTTTCTCATATATTTAGAAAGTTGCTAGAATAACAAGCCTTGCATTAGAAAGCATTTTTGAAGGATACAAAGTTTGAAACTCACATAATTGTTTAATGACTGCAACCCACAACAGTTTGCCAGAAAACTACACTTTTTACAAGGAACAAACAAAAATACCTCACAAGTTCCTTGCTCAAGAAGTCTGAACAATGCAAAAAGTAGTGAGGGGACAACTTTGAAATGTCTGTTAACCAAGTAAATTCACTGAACAGTGTCCCTTTCCAGAAGTGATCCAGGAGCACTGTCTGACTGATTTTTTCAAAAGTCACACAGTAGACAAATGGACATGGAAGGACTCAAACCCTGTACTTTTGACTACAAGAAGCAGTTCCTTAACATCTCAGAACCTTATATGCCAAGCTACTCAAATTCACTTGGAAAATTAACAGAATAACAGGTGTTGCATCACATGGAGTTTCTGAACAACGGTAAGTATAAAACTGTAATGACCAACTATTGACAGTAATCCCCAGTGAGTTTTCAGAAAATTAAGTTCATATGTTCATAGGATGATACTAGGCTATTGGCCCAGAGGCCCTTATAAGCCTAGCCAATAATTTTGCCCATGTTCCCACAAAGTCAGCACCGGTTTCCCCTGTTCAGCAAGGACACGTGGGATCCTAGGGAAGTATTTTTATAAGTTAATGAAGATATATCAGCTGAAGCAGATAATTAAGGCTTTAAGATGTTGGCAGTGTCAGTGACTCAACAGGGAATCACCCTTACTTTTGTTGTTGGAAGAACAGAAGGTTATGGGTTCTACTCCCACCCCTTGGTGTTTGGATTAATTTTCACTACTGACATTAGCATGTAGCATAAGGAGGTTGCTGCACTCATCAGCGCTATCCTTTGGATTAGATGTTAAATGGAGACCTCATTTGTATCAGCTGGTAGTAATTCAGGTAGATGTAAAGGATCCCATAGCACTTACTGAAAAAAAGGAAGGGGAAGGTGCCCTAGCTAAATTTCTCTTAGTATGAATGAGTCTCCTTTGAAAGTAGCCCAATTGCTTAAAGGGGCTAGCCTGATCAGCAAAAGCTGTAGTTAAGTCAAGGGTGCAGGGTTTGATTTTTGTAGCTCCATTTGCCTACTGTAAGACTCTCATCAAGTTGGTTACCAGATCATCATTTGAATATGAATCTCCCCTTGGTAAAAGATTGTCTGGAATTTCCCTTGATGTTATGGCAGTTGCAAATATTCCTGCAAAAGAAAGACCATGCTTGCTTGAATCTCACTGGTGGCTTTCTTTATAGGAATCTCATTGGTGGCTAAACTCAATCATTCCCTGGAACTCAAAAGAGCACAGAAGCGAAGCACTACTCAAAATTCACTTCAAGAATTCTCAGATGTCAGCTAAGTAGCTCAGCTGTCCCATGCAAATTGGGCAATTTTTTAATGACCAGGCTAGCCCCCAGCCACCATCAGGCCCTAGGCAGCTAACTATGTCATCTGGTGTGGACACATTTTGTTTAGTCAGAACTGTTTTTTTTTAACTTTAATGAGAGTAGAAGAAGAACCAAGTCATTTCAAGTCCTCTTATTGCTTGTCAAACCTTGAATTTTGTGGCTTTGCTGTAAGACAGTGGGCATGTTTGAAGTTAGTGTTGTCACCTGGAACACCTTCTGTGTGGAGTCTGCATGTCTTCCCTATGGTTGAGTGACATTAAAGACATGCAGGTAGGTGCGTGCGTGAATGGGTGTGTCTTCCTTGAAGGTTGGGCGTCGGGCTGGCAACTCGGCACCATAAAATTCCACTGCCAATCATTAGCGGACTGGAGTTCTGCTATGGTGACCCCTAACCAGGAAAAGCCGAAAGACATTGCTATGCTAACATTGTATTTTCAAGGCACTGCTCCTCATGCAGCCATTTTAGCCATGCACTGTATAGACACAGGCACATAGAATCATAAGTTTCTCATTATAACCCAAGTTCAGAAATTCTGCCGTACTTAGTAGTTTTACAAAGTGGCTCATTCCTCTTCACATGTAGACTTGCATTGTTACATTATACTGCACTCCACTTAAACAACTCTTATTCTCCTAGGCACTACTCTACCTCCAGCCCACAGTGGTAAGCAACAGGAACCAAGGATGGGCCCTTCCAATTGTCTCTATAGACATCTTAGTTGAAATGGACATCCTGCAACATTGTTGCAATTCTCTTATGTTCAGTGACAACTGCGTAATAATTAAACAATCTGTCACAATGTGTGAGAGATGTAGCACCCTGTGGTGAAACTGTATTACAAAAAGGTTGTATAATAACAGAAAAAAACTCATTGCAGGCAAAAATTAAGATTGCTCTCAAGAAGGCAAAAATGCTGTTGCTAAACTAAACAAGGAACTCTGAATCCTTATCAAATCAACCAAAGCCAGGTATGATGTAAAATAAACATCCAGACTAAAGATAATCATAAAGCCTTCTTTAAGTATGTTAGAAAGCTCAAAAAAATGGCCAGTACTACATAGAGCTAATAGTAAATAATATCACATACTCAGGCCCTGACATCATAGACAATTTACTAGCAGGTAAATTCAACTCCAGCTTTATCCCTCTATCCTTCCCAATATTCTCATACCAAATATGTACATCTACCCCCCCATCTACAATCTCACAAGAAAACATTCTCAAGGTACTGTCTAAGACCTTGACTGGAAAACATCCTAGGCTGCCTACTGGCTAGCCTGAAACATGAATTGTCAGACACTCCTTCAGAGACTATTCAACATTAGCCTCAAGCAGGCTTTGTACTGGATGAGTGGAAGGCAGCAACAGTCATTTTCTTGCACCAAGGTGGGACTACTACAGACCTGGGTAACTGTATTTAATGATAGGTCTGACAAGGGAAGCGTACACCGGTAATAAGACTACTTTGGATTTTGAAGATATTTCCTTAAATATTAACTGTACCAGATATAGAAAGATGTCCTGGCTATAGTGGAAACAAAATGATCAAATGAGAGAGAGCTGTGCACATAAGCACCCAAGTCTGTAATCACATTGTCTGTCTGAACAGGAGTGCTACTTATATGAGATGGGAACGGCTTTTTTGCCGAATGCTACTATGCTTTGTTTTCTTGAGTTTGGCTTGAAACCCTTTTCAGTGTACCAGGTGTGTGCATATTCAGACCTATTTGAAGCAGTTTTTTTTTCAATGAATGAGTGGATAACAATGCTCAGCTTGCAAATATGGTAGATAGGAAGAGAGAAAAGAGAGGTGAAGGGAAGGCATAGGGGAGTGGTAGAAGAAATAAGAATGGAGGAGGGATGGTTAAGAGAAGAAATGGTTAGAAGGTAAGAAAGGACAGGAAGTGAGTAAGTGTAGTCAGGAGTACAGCAAAGCATGCCATTTGTTTGCTTAGGAATGTATAACAAGCAGTGGGGTTTATTTATATTAGGTGGCCACTCTGTTGTGGAAGCAGTTGCATTGTGTTTGTTTGAATAGGTATTGTTTTATTTCTGAGTGAAATATAGGGTCAGTCAGTAAAGTTTTTATATGTGTTGTGTGAGACTTGCAAATTCTTGACTCTAACACATAGGATGAGTTGCTGGTAGAATGAAGTTTATTCTAAAGAGCTTGAAGGTTAAAGAAGGCAGGAGGGAGAGCTCTAATGTTTATAGTGTGGCTCTAGCTATTAAGTGTACTTGTAATAAAGAGAAATGAGTTTTGGTTGAATTTATAGTGTAGTCCTGCTTACAATACTGCATTTTTTGGTTTATTGGAAGCCGTTTGCCTTTCGATCGTAATAAACAATGATGTTCTCTTAGTGGAAAGAGGTATATGAAGGAGCAAATATCATCTGAGGTGGTTTGAGAGTATCTGCATTCATTTCTGAGAAGGTTAAAATGATAAAGATTTTATACTCTAGCTGGGGGAGTAGGACTCCTTTGCTGATTGCAGTTCTACCTTCAGGGGAGGTGAAGCGTGAAATCGTCTTTGCCAAGAAAGGAGTTTGTTAACATTTTCTTTGGTGATTTGCATATGTCAGACCCACAGATATACTGTTTCAGTTGAGTCATGGTTAGTGTGGACAATGGTCCAGTTGCTTGGTGCAGCAGACGTCCTTTGGGAAAGAGGGGAGATTCCAAATAGTGTGTCTTTTTTTTTTTTAAGTATGAGGTTGTGATTTGCAAGGCAGGCAGACAGCATTCCAAGATTATTTTCCAAGTCACTTATAATGACTTCTGGGGAGAGTTGAGATCTGTAGATAATACTGTTGGCATAGAGAATAATGTGTATGTGGAGAAGACTGGCAGGCAGTTTGTGAAACAATGAAAATGGTACAGGGGATAGTACTGAGCTCTGTGCAACTCCTTTTAAACTATAGCTTCAGGGGTGTGTCACCAAGCCTATCTCAAATTGTCTGTTTGTAAGGAAGGATGGCGTTAAACCATTGACTTGTCTAGGACCTGTCTCCAGCTACCTGAAGGGACTTTATGAAGAGGATGTGGTCCACTAAATTGAAGGCCTGTGTGAGGCTGATGAATATTGAGCTTGTTAGTTGTTCTTTATTCATGTTTTGTAGAATATAACCTGTAAGAGAAGATAGAACAGCCATAGTACTTGTTCCTGACCATAAGCTGTGTCTAGAGAGGATCTTATATGTCTGGTACATTTAAAAAAAATATCTGTATATTACTTTCAGAATAATTTTCCAAGGTATGGTAAAATTGAGTTGGGACACAAGTTATTGGCTTTTGATGTCAACAGATTTGAGAAAGAGGTTTGATTATACACATATGCCATTTGTCAAGCAAATTTTTTTTGTTTAGCAGAAGATGCAGAGGTGAATGAAATGTTGGAGGACACAGACAATGTAGTCATCATAAAGAATAATAAACCTGGGCTGTAGCCCATCTGCACTTATGAGGGCATTGGTAGGTGTTTTGCCAGGGAAGGTCATCATGTTTTGATTTTAATTATTCTAAATCTAAGTTATTCTAAAGTTAAAAGGAGGACAGTCAGGAGTTGGGAAACTGACAATGGAGTCTGTTCAGAATAGCAGAAGATGAAGGGGGAATGCAGAGAATTCATTAAGAAAGTCAAAAGGAGTTAATGATCCTGAGAAAAAGATATTGAGTAATATTTGAGAGAGTTGCTGTGTGGAAGTGAGTCCATGGATATGGTTCACTAAATTCCAATTTTTTTTCTAATTAATTTGGAGGATAGTTTAACAAGATTTTAGAAAATTGGATTTTCATCTTATTTTGGCTTATTTCTCTAAATTTCTAAGAAAGATGAATTGTATGTTATCTATCAAGTGGGATCTTTTCCAGAGTTTCCAGGTTTTGTCTCTTAGTCTGTGGAATTCTTTGTTCTTTGATTTGCCACTAATTTTGAAATGGTTTAAATAGTCTAGGTATTTCAGGGAAACATTTGTTTTGTAAGTCAAGAAGGGAATTGGAAGTGACCTGCCAATAATACCAGAATCTTGTTTAGTAAGGGCTCCCAATTTGCTTTTAAAAGTTCATTTTGGAGAGCTTTGATGTTCCGTTGTGATATAGACCAGAAAGTGACTACAGCTGAGGATGTTTTTCTGTTTGTGAATTTGAGGGAAAAGACAACTTGGCAGTTGTCAGCAAGGGGGAGGGGGAGTGTAGGATGGAGAGTTGTTATTGGAGAGAAGAAGTTCAAGGGGTGAGTGGATACAATATTTAAAGCTGGACCTCTGGACCTGGTGTGTTCTTTTATTAGTTGAGTGATGCCTTGATTGATCACATTATTAATGATTTTGATGTTTGTAAGGTTTAACAGGTCGACACTGAAGTTTCCAAAGAAGATCATGTTCTTGCCTGGTTTGATTAGTTGGATGATAAAAGTAAGCTACTATGAGTGTAAGAATCATGAAGTTCTTAAAAGCTGTATTAACTGATACCCAGTTTGGGTTATGACCATTTAGTGAAGAGGTTTGTTTATAGGACTGTATATGTAAGCTTTTACGTAATAATGAAAAGGGCTCTCCAACTCAGTCTATTTCCAGGCTGGGAGTCGAAGAGTTAAGTGTAACTTAGGAAGTAGGACCATAAATTGGGAGTATCTTGTTTTGTCTAGAATTCAGTGACAGCCATAATATATGGTGCAGCATTGTTAAAATTTCAAATAGTTGTTTACATTTATTTACTATACCTCCATCATTAAGAAAGGTTATTTTCAGTAGAGTGAATGTAGACTCTTATGAATTTGCATGCTGGAAAAGTTGTGAGAACCTGGATTAGATTTGAGTTAACTATGAAGGAGTAGGACATTTACAAGAGAGATTATTCAAATACTGAATCTGAGAAGAGCTTTGAGCAGTTGTGAGTTGAGGTAGAGCAAAATTTTTGAGACCATTACATTTAGAGAATGGCTAGGCAGAGGAGGGAGTATCCATTGAGACCATTTTGGCATTTGCTAGTATGCTAAGGGATGGCTGGAATGTATGGGTAATTAAAGAGGTCATTGGGAAGGGACTGGTGGGGTCAGATTGGAAATCACGTGGGAAGGCTCTTGCAGAAGATTATGTGAAGAGGGTAGAATGGTCAAGAATAACAAAAGGATGAATGTGAAACTAAATCCAAAAAATGGTGTAAAATGCACTCAGAATCCAACCAAAAAAACAAAATGAGCACAGCGTTGCGAGTCCACAGAAATGAATTTATTGGATAGAATATACACAGGTTAAGCGCTTTCATCAAAGTGAATGACTTCCTCAGAACAATTAACCTAAAACTCTACAATTTAAATAGTCAACACTTTGAAATCATTGGTACACAATTAACCAATGCCCATCATCAGATGACACTTCTCATGAATAATTACATTAAAATAGTGAATAATTAATGAATTCTATATATTCATTTGTTGAAGGACCAAGGTAGATAAAAAAACATTATTTTTATGTATATATTAAATGCAGCCCCTATCAATACATTTGTTAAAAAGTTCTAGTTATAAATTGTGTTAAAAATTGCATTATGTATTTGTATAATATGTATAATATATAAAAATCATGTATGAATGATTAATGAATACATAGTAAAAGTAATACACATCCTTAAACTAATTCTGCCTTTTCCTTCAATATAGGCATTATAGAGATATGTTCATTTATGCCTGGATTGTAATCGGCCACCAATCTAAACTGCCACATCAACTCTTTTTTATACAGTATATTTTGCCAATCACCTCCCCTCATGTCAACTTTGACAAAATCAAGCATACCAAACTTGAAACACTTAAAGTTCTTACACAAAGTACTATGCTTATTGTAGTACCTTATGTAGCACCTGCCTGTCTTTTTACATCGGTAAGACAGAAAGAATGTTGAAAAATAGGATATACGAACATCTTTATGATATCAAAAATAAAAAAAACACTAATGCTTTATATAAGCATAGTACTTTGTTCATTGTTGAAAACTGAATTTAATTGACTGCATCCCTTTAATATTTCTTAGCTTGACTGAATTTTCTAGAAGCTTATACATGCTGATATGCTGAAGGATAATTTGAAATATATTTGTGCTATATGAATAGATTTTTCCTCAAAGTTTCCCAGAAACAGAGTTCCTGACAGTGAAACTACATATGAATCAAATTCTTCATTACAAAACAAACTGGCCTATGGTGGAATAATATTTTTAAAGAATGGTCATCAAACTTTATAAAATGTTAAAGATTTTTACAAAATGCTACTAAATCTTCATTACGCTATAATTATCTACTTTGTTAAAACTTGATTGCTTTATTACAAATATGTAAATTATTTCCATCCTGCGTGCACTATATGTTTGTATGACAATTTTGTGTAGTATTTTTTTTTTCATTATTACAGACCTCGCAGCCCCAGGCCTTCTCTTCGGCATTCTAGGACATCAAAATCTTCTTTAACAACTGTTGGTAAGTGCCAATTAATAAAACACAGTTCATTTGTTGAATTTGAAGGCAGACAGAAAAAGAAAGTGTGTGAGCAGAAAATGACCATTTTGGTAACTTAATTCATCTATGTCCTTTTGATAATGGATAAGCAGCAAGTTGATATTAAATATTATACAATAATGGCTCATTACTATTGAAAAACAAGCATGCTGATTGGAAAGGCCAACCAGTGCGCTTGTTGTAAATCAAGCATATACCAATAAAAAGAAGTCCGGCCACCGAAGTACCGTTGAATAACCAAACTTTCAACCTGTATATGCTGAGGGACAGAGCAAAATAAGAGAAAAATCAGCTACATTCTACAAAACTAAACAATCAGAAACATACTTGGTTTTCATTGTACTTCTGCAATGTTGGAAAATCTCAGCAGTTAAACAAACAAACAAAAAGCACAATAGAAAAATACAGCAGTGGAGATTCTGTCTGTTCTCCATTGCTTCTCCTGCACTGTACTGATGTACTGTGCAAGTATGGGAATTTAAATCCCATATGCATGAGCAGTACATCAGTAAACAAGGAAAAACATTGAGGAACACTACAGTGCCATTATACAAAGACATTATTTAAGAAAGGCAATTTCCTTCTTAAATAATGTTATTGTGTAACAGCAATAACCCACTACTGGATGTGGGTATCACAGGATTTACCCATGTTTAGCTTCATTTCATCACGAGGGTGACCACATCAGCTGTAGGTAAATCCTATGGTAACCACATGCAAAATCTGAAGGTAATACTACTCAATGCTAGAAGTCTAAACTCAAAATGCACTCTCTCAAGGCACTCCTAAAAATGGAGAACATCGATATCTGTGCAGTAACTGAGACCTGGTTCAAGGCTCCAGAGAGCACCCCTGCAATACCAGGCTACAACTCTTGCCACACTTTTCAGCCACCAAACCAAGAGCGAAACACTAAAGGTGGAGAAGTGTCCATATTCACCAAGGATATTCACACCTCCAGGCTAGTCGCCCAACACAATGCATCTGAAATTCTCCAGGTGCAACTAACATTAGGTAAGACTGCACTCCAAATTGTAGCTTGCTACAGATCCCCCACCATGCCTCAAGATTCTCACTATACCTTTCTAAACGTACTGGACAATATTAAGATACAACCAAACACCCTAATACTGGGTGATTTCAACTACCCTGCCGTTAACTAGGAAAACTACTCGGGTACCAACATCTTCTCCCAACGGTTCTTGGAATTCATAACTTCCAGCGCCCTGGATCAACTAATCCATTGTCCCACCAGGGGCTCCAGTATCCTAGACCTGGTCATTACCAACATGGGAGATAGATGCTCCACACCAGTGGTCACCCCCCTCATTGGTTAGGTCTGACCATAAGCAAATCACCCTTGACATCCACATCCCACCCCCACCCCCCAGTAAGGAAACCTCCGTAAAAAACTTCTCCAAAGCCAACTTCATGCTACTCAAGTCAGAAGTGACAAACTTCATGACACCCATGCAGATGGGAACTGAAAGTTTGACTGCTGAATCTTACACTAAGGCACTGTACGAGCACATCCACTAGTGCATGAATAATGCCATCCCAAATAGAACCAAGACGTTCCCCTCCAAAAAAAGGAAGCCAATCTGGTGGTCCCCTGCCATAAACAAACTATGCAACAGAAGAAAGAAACTGTTGCAGAAAAGAAGAAAATCCCAGGATGCAAAAAAACTTCCTTACCAGCCTCAGTAAGAAGCTGAGATCCCTCATAAAATCCTCCAAAGCTAGTTATGAAAATAAAATTGCCAATAATCTAAAAGACAACCACAAGGCATTCTATAGTTAAGTCAAGAATCTAAATGGCAATTCTCAGATATGCTCTGAGCTACAACAGAATGGCATTAAATATACTGATCTCAAGGATATTGTCAATATCCTGGCAGATCGATTTAGTGCAAACTTCACCCCCCTCTCACCCCCTAAAGGGCCCATCTCAATACCAAAAGATTGCCAAATTCTGGTAATCACGGCCACACAGGTAGAAACTGCACTCTCCAAAGCTACGAATACAGCATCCATGGGACCAGATGACATCCCGGGCTGTGTACTACATGAGCTACAAAGTGAACAGGCACCTCACCTAAGTGTCATGTTTAATCATAACCTCACCTCAGGCTTTATGCCTACTGAGTGGCACACAGCTACAGTTATCCCACTCCACAAGGGGTATCCACCTTGGATCCCGAGAACAACTGTCCCATCAGTCTGACGAGCCTGATCTGCAAAGGCATGGAATGCATTATCATGGAACTTATGAACACAGACATTGGCAACCTTCAAACACTGGACTCCACCCAGTTTGGGTTCGTGAAGGGCCGATCTTGTCTCCTGAACTTGATTGACTTCTTCAAATCAGTGTCCAGAGCTGTAGACGAGGGTAAGGCGGTCCACACAGCCTATCTGGACCTTGCCAAGGCCTTCAACATCATCCCCCACTTTGGAATCATAGATAAACTTACTAAGCTGGGTATAAATCCCTACATCACTCGATGGGTTGTCAACTGGCTTACTGACAGAACCCAGACTGTAAAAGTAGCTGACTCCAAGTCCAGCTCCAGACAAGTGACAAGTGGAGTACCTCAGGGTTCAGTCCTTGGACCGCTCTTGTTTGGCATCTACTTCTCTGAAGTACAGGCCAACACTAAGGGACTCTGGCTGACAAAGTTCGCAGATGACTGCAAACTGGGAGCCATTATTGAATCTCCAAATGATATGGATATTCTACAAAAGGGCCTTACAGAAACAGATGCTTGGTGCCAGAGCCATGAGCTCAAGCTTAATGCCAAGAAATGTATAGTTATCCCCTTTGGGAAAAACCATGTACCTATGAATTACCACATAGGTGGCAATACACTAAACACCGAAAGTGTGATGAGAGCCTTAGGGACACAGGTGGACAGTGGTCTCACCTTCGATAACCACATCGCCACAACAGTCAGGAAATCCTTCTATGTGGCACACCTCATCATTAAGGGCTTTTCATCCAGAAAAATGGAGGTCATTGTCCCACTGTACTCATCCCTCATTAGACCCATTATAGAGTATAACACCCCATTTGGTATGTACCTCACAAGACATCTGCAACAGCTGAAAAGGCCGCAGAAATACCTCACTAAAAGAATCACAGGCCTAAAGCAGATGCCCTATACTGACCATCTAAAAAAACTCCAGCTATACTCTGTGGCATATCGTCTACTCAGAGGTGATCCCTGCTTAACATACAAGGCCACGTCAAACCCTGAGCTGTTGGACATGCTCCACTTAAAGAAATCCCAATCCCTCAGAGACACGCTCCAGGGATCTAAACCTTGTCATCACAATGAACAAAACAAGCTGGAGGAATAGGTTCCTGACCCAGAGACTCCCCATACTCTGGAATAGACTGCCCATACATGTCAAGCAGAGCGCCTCCTTGGCGCTCTTCAAAAGGAACCTTGACGATTAGATGGGAGATGGGAAATTCACCCTGGGAATCACGTCAGTCTCCCTGCTAGACAGGGGTCCAGGGAAGTAAATATTGTGGGAAGAAATATCCAGGGAATTGTTATGGCTAGGCTTGTATAGGCCCTAGGGCCGATAGCCTAGCATCAACCTATGAAACACACCCAGCAGTGAGCAGTGGGCTACTGCTAAAATACCCTACTACCTATTTTATGATGAAAAAAAGCTTCCTTAGTGCTGTACAAAATGATGTAACAAGTAAAGCTGAAGTTCCAGGCTAGCTTAAAATATTTGCATTTCAATTCCTTATTTAACCATCCCATCTTAGCTAATGTGTCTATATGTAAATATGATTTATATATATCTGGCTAGCAGAAATACAGAAAATAGAAAGCTTATCTAAAAACATGCAGGGCTTTTTCTGACTGTGTTAAGAGCGGTTTCACCAACAAATCATAGAGATATATTGAATAAACCACACTTATTGGAAAAGAAACATATTTAAGTGGCACATATTTTTGCTCCTTAGCGATTCCAAATATAACCAAAGACATTCAATGTCAAAAATCAGGGATCTCAAACTTGCATCCCCCAAGCCTCAAGCAGCTCTCCAACCAGTACAATATTGGGTGAGGGAAGCTACTATACTACACTCCTAATTTCACTAACTACTTTTTGGGAGATTGTGGCCCTTGGCTGAGTATACTTACTACTCCTTGACCAGCTCAGTGGCCTTCTGAATTTGATACATTGTATCTTATTTTGTTCATATAAGAAAGTAATGCTTCTACCCAAGTCACCTTCCCACCTGTTTCTAGAAAGTTCATTGAACCAGTGTCATATTTCAATAATCATCTTCTTTAGTCCCCTTTGATAAGCCAAATGCAATTAACACAGAGGTGTTCTCATAAGAAAACTAGGTCAAAACTTGAGATGCGTACAGCTAGCAGAGGAATGAATAGATTGTGGGTGAAGATAACATTATACAAAAACTTGAAACACATAAGTTTGACAAGATCAGAAGGAAGAGTTATTTTGTTGTACATAGTCACAACCTAAATCTTAGCTGAACTAGGCAGTTTATTAGACATTTATGATTATTGACTAAGAACTGTTTTGTCAACATCTCATTTGCAGATACCTGCAGTACTAACAATCAAGTGTTGATAAACTTAAAAAAGTAACAAACATTGTTTTCTTTGTGTGGGGGGCTCAACCCTCATACACCCCCTCACTGTACTCCCATATTATGTAATTTAACAGTGACGTCATTTCATTGTGTGGGAGAAAAAAGTCAAATACCTCATCACAGCAACCCCGGTTGCAAAAAAGTCTCTCTGACATTCCATACTGTTTTTTTTTAATTGTGCTGGAATATTATAACTAGGTATCAATAAAAACGAAGAAGATGTTCAGACAAGCCAAGGTTTCCAAGCGGTGTAACGTAATTTATTTACAAAAGATAAAACACGTTTTTGCTTCTGTTAGACAGAAGCTTCTTCAGCATACCAACAACCACAAGCTCACGTCTTTTAAACCTGTTTTCAAGCAGGTGATTAGGTTAAGCCATTTAAGATTTAAAGAAAGAGTACCACATTCTTAATCAGTGAGCGAGAAATTAAAACATAACCATATACAAGTTAATCATAGAACTTAAAAAATGTATCATAAGTGCAAAAATTAAGTCATTTAAACTTTTCTGTTAAAAAAATTCCTATTAAAAAGAATTGTGCACAAAACCAAAGTAGACTCATTCCATGTAAATAAAAATAAAAATAAAAATAAAACGCAATAAAAGTGCAATAGGTGTATAATAAAACACCACTTAATAAATAAGGCTGCCTGACCAGTCTGAAAATTAACTAGATTGACCAGTTTACCCTGTTGTGAATGTCATTAAACAATTACATCCTAGTTTAATTTCTAAAAATGTAGATGATAAATCTGTATAGAAATGGTCCTAAGTCATGAAGGAACCTCAATGGCGTAGTAACAATCAATAGGGTATGGAAGTACTAAGTAAAAGATAAACAATGATAGGAGTATGTGTATAAGGAGTGTATAAAAAATATGTATCACATACACCTTGGTAGAATGGATACTAGTTACCAAGACCCCCTACCTTAAATAGCTCCTGTATTTTAAAATGGAGGCTATATTACAGTTATCATTGAGACCCGGGTAGGAGAAAGCATCTAGTTGTAGTTGCCACTCTAACTCACGGGTCTCTAATAGTAGTGCCTGAGGGCCCCCCCCTTTTATCACATAGTACTTGATCAATACCCATGAATTTGAAACTATGGCCACAGTTATCCAGTATATGTTTTGAAAGGGCATTGTCACTCCTCTGATTCCTGATGGCATATGAATGTTGGTAAATGTGGTCCCTAAAACGACGGTCCGTCTTACCAACATAAAATGCGTTACAGCATTCACAGAAGGCTACGTACACAATGGATTTGGTGTTGCAATTGATTTTTTGATTGATAGTAAACTTCCTTTTACCAATACTGAAGGAGTTACCTACCCGTAGGTGTGTACACCATTTGCAACACCCACAGATAAAGGTATCTTTATGTCTAGTCATGAGGTCTGTTGAACTGTTTCTCTGTAACAAGTCCTTGAGATTGTAGTCTCTTTTGAACGTGAATAACGGAGTGTTGCCCAACTTGCCATGCAAGCCGGCATTGGTGATGAAATACCAGTTCTTGCGTATGATGGAACATACCTACGGGTAGGTAACTCCTTCAGTATTGGTAAAAGGAAGTTTACTATCAATCAAAAAATCAATTGCAACACCAAATCCATTGTGTACGTAGCCTTCTGTGAATGCTGTAACGCATTTTATGTTGGTAAGACGGACCGTCGTTTTAGGGACCGCATTTACCAACATTCATATGCCATCAGGAATCAGAGGAGTGACAATGCCCTTTCAAAACATATAATGGATAACTGTGGCCATAGTTTCAAATTCATGGGTATTGATCAAGTACTATGTGATAAAAGGGGGGGGCCCTCAGGCACTACTATTAGAGACCCGTGAGTTAGAGTGGCAACTACAACTAGATGCTTTCTCCTACCCGGGTCTCAATGATAACTGTAATATAGCCTCCATTTTAAAATACAGGAGCTATTTAAGGTAGGGGATCTTGGTAACTAGTATCCATTCTACCAAGGTGTATGTGATACATATTTTTTATACACTCCTTATACACATACTCCTATCATTGTTTATCTTTTACTTAGTACTTCCATACCCTATTGATTGTTACTACGCCATTGAGGTTCCTTCATGACTTAGGACCATTTCTATACAGATTTATCATCTACATTTTTAGAAATTAAACTAGGATGTAATTGTTTAATGACATTCACAACAGGGTAAACTGGTCAATCTAGTTAATTTTCAGACTGGTCAGGCAGCCTTATTTATTAAGTGGTGTTTTATTATACACCTATTGCACTTTTATTGCGTTTTATTTTTATTTTTATTTACATGGAATGAGTCTACTTTGGTTTTGTGCACAATTCTTTTTAATAGGAATTTTTTTTAACAGAAAAGTTTAAATGACTTAATTTTTGCACTTATGATACATTTTTTAAGCGCTATGATTAACTTGTATATGGTTAAGTTTTAATTTCTCGCTCACTGATTAAGAATGTGGTACTCTTTCTTTAAATCTTAAATGGCTTAACCTAATCACCTGCTTGAAAACAGGTTTAAAAGACGTGAGCTTGTGGTTGTTGGTATGCTGAAGAAGCTTCTGTCTAACAGAAGCGAAAACGTGTTTTATCTTTTATAAATAAATTACGTTACACCGCTTGGAAACCTTGGCTTGTCTGAACATCTTCTTCGTTTTTATTGCAGTTTTTGTGGTTTTTATAACTAGGTATCAAAGAATTTATCCTGAACTGTTTGTTATACAGTCATTTATAAGTTAAGATCTTGTTTTATCTCTATGCAATGATTTTTAATAAGAGACTGTGGAAAATTAGGAAATGGGAAAATACTTTAGTGGTAATAACCATATGTGCAGAGTACTGTGGAGTATTTTTGTGCAATACAATGATAGGCTGGGACACAGGTTTGATACCAAAGACTTAGATGCTTGTATACAAACAAGTATGTCATAGTGGAAGCAGATGAGAAAACTTTCTGGAAGTGATGCAGTCATGGCCAGCTGAAATTCTTAGATTCTCAGAAAGCTATTTCTGGAGTGTTATAACAGTTACTAGTATGACTGCAGCGCCCAGAATGTTTAACTTATAACAGCAATCACAGCCGACTACACAGGCCCGCTGAAGGTTCTCATATCATCAATCACACATAATTATTGTGGAATCGAACCATTTGTTTGCACCTCTTGCTTGCCTTCTGAGAATATACAGTTGGAAGATGAAAGGGATTATAAAACATAACACAGTTTTATATCCATACGTAAGAATCTGACAACCTAAAGATGCCAGACTATGCTATAAATTTGTGCAAAACTCACTCCTAAGGTTACCATTCATGGCAGTCATTTGACATTATTGCAATTTCTTTGAACTACAAATAAACTTGCCATATTTTATAAACTGCTCCCCTACTAAATTATGGTATATTCCTGGTATTAGGACCATCATACAAATGCTGGTAAGTTGTATGTACTTTTATAGTCAGTTGGTTTTGGTCATATCATGAAAAACATGCATCCCATGGTTTCTGTACATTTCTAACTTTTTTTCTGATACTGAACCTTGTTTTATACAGCTTAAAGCTTTTGCTAATGCATCCATTTTCTTATAAATGTTGATATTTTCTACATGTATGAATGTTTTCCTTTTCTTTATTACAGCTAACTATGTAGAAGCAAATTGGCAAACAACACTATAGGGGATACTGTTCATACAAGAAAGTGACAAAGGAAAATTTAAATAAGCAATATAGCACTTTACAGCAAATAGTTGTGTTACTGCAGATACCCTAATTTAAAAAGCATTGTTTCTCAATGTAACAAAATAAAATACATTTGATTTATAAATTGTTGGTACATATTTAAAATGGAGAAATTAGTGTTAAGCATTACAAAGGGGTATGTTTCCTTAAGGAATGACCCTGATGAAATATAAGAGCATGCACATCTGGCAACACTCCACGTGCAAACATAAGACGTTTTTCAAAGTGGGATAATGTATGCATGCTTAGCAACTAACATGATGGCATTTTTATTTTAAGAGGCAAGATACACCTCTCTTAAGCAGGCATTCTTTCTGTTGAAATGTAATAGTTACATATGAATAGCATGGAGCAGTGCTACTGTCCATTTCTCAAAGTTTTGGTTCACCTATAAGAAAATCTGTTTCAGGTACTGATCGGACTGCTATATTGGGACTGTTATTATATGCAGTATCATCTTGACTGCAAATCTAGCCCTGGATTTTTCTGGCAATAGCACAGAGGATTTAGTCTATGAATTATTAATGTGCCACTTCCTGTGGTTCATGTTTCATTCTCACTCCCTTCATTTGCCTGCTTTTTGACTTTGACCACATCACTTAACCAGACAGCACTTCTGGGATGAACCTGAAAAAGGTCCATGTTGAGCACAAGTCTACAGAGTTAAAAAATATAAGTATATGATTTTACACGTTCAAAGGGATCCATTAACTCTGTTATGTAGCATCATCTTGTCTCAGGGTGTTCAATAATGACAACATTTTTCACTCAGTTGTGTTTTATGGATCCAGTATGTGTTCTCAACAGGGAACTCCACACAACAAAGTAGATGAGTCAAACTTATCTAAGAATGCACCCACCAAAATTGTGGTGAAATTATACTTAATAGTTTTGGCATGGTGGGCAAGCCCACCTGCACCCCATGTAGGAGCTTTGCCCCATACTCCCCATGGTTGCAGAAAATCACCAAGTAAGATGGTAACATGGCTATCATAGCAGGAATCTCACACCACAGGCACATTCAAAAACAGTCACGTAATCTGCATTTTACAAACATTGCTTCCTCCAGTATTCTGTCAGCTAAATAGACTCCTTTGACTTGTAGGTATTCCCTGTTTTACATTAAGCAGATATCTCAGTTCATGTTTGGGTTCCTCTTGGATCTACCACACAAGATACATATCATCATGTAACTCATAAACGTATTTTCATTAACACTGAATTGATCCAACACCTCTTTGTTTTAGCAGGTATGGCAACTCAGTGAAATGCGAAAGTATGGAAGACAAAATTGACAGACTCTTTTTAAAGCTAGAGACCTTGATAGGTGACCTTGTAGCCATGAGTGTAAAAGTTTAAAAAGTGTTTGAAGAAACTAATCAGGTTCATGAAATGCCAGCATTATTGGACGGGCACACAAAGGGTGTGGACGATCATATACATGGACATGGATATGTTAGGAACATTTCAAGACTCAAAGACTAAACTGTTGCTTTTAGAAAGAAGACATGGAGTGCAAGTCCAATTTTAGAAGAGCTGGGCTGCTAGAAGTGGAGGGGGTGACTGGTGATATATTTGTGGAAAACTGGATGTCAGTGTTGTTTAAGGACATAAGAGATCATAGCCACCAAGTAGATCATGTCAATAGAGTAGGGCATGTACATCCTTCCACTTAATTGTTAAAGCCCGTTCATTCTAATTTAAGAAGTGGGTAGTGAGGCAAGCAGCATGACTGAAGGTACTGGAACTGGTAGGGAACACAGCGCATGTTGTACAAGATCAGCCCCTACAGCTTCACAAGAAGAGGGTGCAGGTTTTCCATGTGATGGAGAACAGGAGAACAGGAGAAGAAAAGGGGAAGAGATCATTGGAGGAGACCAGCACAATTAGCATTGGCATGGAAATGGTGAATATTTATTTTGCACTCTTTCTACTGGTAGTACACGAGTTTACCATAAAGTTCATGGAATGGTTGGCAATAAAGTACAAAGACGATTTTGGCAATGTGTATTTTAGATTAAATGCAGGTGACTGTATCCTTGTAGTAGAAAAGATAGATGAAATCCTCCCAAGGATGTCAGTGTATTCCAGGATTTATCCAGGCTGTACAGCTTAACAGTCAATCCCAAATCATCTAAACTGGTCCAGTTAAGCAGGAGAAGAGGTCAGTGCAGCTGTTCAGATTTTGAAAAGGCAGACTTCCTGATATATTTTGGGTTAGCAGTAGGGCACACAATAGAGGAAACTGTCAGACAAAACCTATTGGTAATAACATCTAGAATTAGGAAATGTTAGGCACAGAAGGGCAAAGAACACATTTGCCAATTGCTAGAATTAACACAGCAAGAGTCATGATATTGCCCATAGGTAAGCATCTTCTCAGACAGTTCCCAGTATGAGACATAGATTTACAGTACATGGTTTGTAGCAGTTAACTAAGAATTATATCAATGTAAAATATAAACACAGGGTCACACAAGGTGCAGACCTTTGGCAATGAGGTGCACAAGTGGATGGGGACCACCCTACATACCCAGTTATTCTGTAGCCAATAATATTGCTCAAATAATTATGTTGTCAAATGAAGCATTGGTGGAAATGGAATACTACATCAGGGGCTCAGCTGCAGTTAGGACTTATGGGAAAGCAGAATAAAACAGTGGCAAGAGGATCTAAAGACACTGGGTGGAGACTGATATGGTGGAGTGGACCACAGAAGAGCATTTGAGATAGGGGAAAAATATCAGGATTTGTGGGACAAAAAGACAGAGATATTGGGCTAGAGAAAGGAGAATTGGAATGGGGTCAACTTACAAATTGAAAAATGGCTCAGAGTGGGATAGTCAACAAAGGTGTAAAACCTTTGAAGATAAATAAAGAATTTCTAGTCCCACTCAACTGCACACCTTCAGAAAAATTGCTCATAGTTCATAGGAACATGCATGGTATAGGAAAATAGTTTGAGGACAAACATGTCTCTTGTAGTAAATAGGCAAGCATGTGCAAATATAGGAAAGGATTCATATATAAGGAAATAAGAACATGGAAGGCAGAAGTTATTCTTAAGTTATAAAAGCACTGGGGAATAGAAAAAAATTCTCCCTAGGCCCCCTGCACTGGAAAGACGTATGGCCAAGTTGTCATCTGATGAAGACTGTGGTCATGCATGTGGAACCAACATATGTGGATTTTGCATTTTTGATATATTACCCTACTGAGATTATTTAAAATGGGTTGGATATCTACAACAAATTGCTGATGATGCAGATTACAAGATGCTGGAATGAAGCATATGTTTTTTGGGGGGGTGAAAAGGCACAACTTAGATGGGAAAAACCTCAGGGGAACATTTCTTCAGGTGTTTGGGAAGGACATATACCGGCCCTGGGAATTCATGGGCTGCAGAATGGCCTCTAAAAGCATATATGGAGAGGAAAGGAAAAGCAAGTTTTGCTAGCCCTGTCCAACTTAAGGAAAATAATTTTAGAAAAGGATTGGAAAACACAGGTTAATATGACCCTTTCCAGTGATATATACAAGATGAAAAGACTACAACATTATTTCAAACTGTATCTAGAAGTCATGATATCTGATGTTTGGGAAAAGGTGTTTGCAGCCTTTTTAAAAGAATGTTAACTAGTCTACCATGAACTGTGAAATCAATATCTAACTATTGATATGGTTAACCACTATTGTTTGAAGTGCCTTGAGTTCATTTATATGGCTACCTGGTTATGTTAATTATTGCTATGGTTAACCGCTGTTGTTTGAAATGCCTTGAGTTCATTTATATGGTTACCTGGTTATGTTAACTATTGATATGGTTAACCACTGTTGTTTGAAATGCCTTGAATTCATTTATATGGTTACCTGGTTATGTTAACTATTGATATGGTTAACCACTGTTGTTTGAAATGCCTTGAGTTCATTTATATGATTACCTGGTTATGTTTTCTCAAGTTCTGTCAGTCAAAACTATAAATCTTCTTCTTCTTCTTTCAGCTGCTCCCGTTAGGGGTCGCCACAGCAGATCAACTGTTTCCATTTCTTCCTGTCCTCTGCATCTTGCTCTGCCACACCAACCATCTGCATGTCCTCTCTCACCACATCCATAAACCTTATCTTAGACTTTCCTCTTTTCCTGTTACCTTAGCATCTTTTTCCCAATATACTCTGCATCCCTCCTCAGCACATGTCCAAACCAATGTAATCTTGCCTCTCTGGCTTTGTCTCTAAACCTTCCAACCTGGGCTGACCCTCTCATATACTTATTCCTAATCCTGTCCATCCTCGTCACACCCAGTGCAAATCGTAACATCTTCAACTCTGCCATGTCAAGCTCTGACTCCTGCCTTTTTGTCAATGCCACTGTCTCCAACCCGTATAACATAGCTGGTCTCACTACCCTCTTGTAGACCTTCCCTTTCACTCTTACTGGTACTCGTCTGTCACAAATCACTCCTGACACTCTTCTCCACCCACTCCATCCTGCCTGTACTCTCTTCTTTACCTCTCTTCCACACTCACCATTACTCTGAACTGTTGATCCCAAGTACTTAAACTCATTCACCTTTGCCACCTCTACTCCCTGCATCCTCACCATTCCTCTGTCCTCCCTCTCATTCACACACATATATTCTGTCTTAGTCCTTTATCACCCTTACCTGCTGCACATCTTTACTAGCTTGGTCCCTCTGTCTAGCCAATCGGTACAGGTCCTTTTCTCCCTCCTTAGTGTCCAACCTTTTATACAACTCTTTATATGCCTTTTCCTTAGCCTTCACCACCTCTCTCTTTGCCATGCACCTCATCTCCTTATACTCTTGTCTACTTTCTTCATCTCTTTGACAATCCCACTTCTTCTTCACCAACCTCTTTCTCTGTATACTCTCCTATACGTCTTCATTCCACCACCAGGTCACCTTGTCCTCCTTCCTCTTTCCAGACGTCACACCAAACACCCTTCTAGCCATCTCTCTCTTACTAGCTCTTACTAGCTCTGCTGTAGTTACCCAGCTATTCGGTAACTCTTCACTGCCACCCAGTACCTGTCTTAACTCCTCCCTGAACATCACCTCACAATTACCCCTTTTCAATTTCCACCATTTGATCCTTGGTGCTACCCTCACACTCATCCTCCTCTTCTTGATCACCAATGTCATCCTACAAACCACCATCCTATGCTGCCTAACTACACTTTCCCCTGCCACCACTTTACAGTCTCCAATCTTCTTCAGATTGGCCCTTCTACATAAGATATAATCCACCTGTGTGCATCTTCCTCCACTCTTGTTTGTCACCCTATGCTCCTCCCTCTTGTTAAAATACGTATTCATCACAGCCATGTCCATCCTTTTCGCAAAATCCACTACCATCTGACCTTCTGCATTCCTTTGCTTAACACCATACCTACCCATCACTTCCTCAATCCCTCTGTTCCCTTCACCAACATGCCCATTGAAATCTGCTCCAATCACCAGTCTCTCACCCTTGGGTACAGTCATCACCACTTCATCCAACTCACTTCAAAATTTTTCTTTCTCATCCATTGCACACCCAACTTGTGGAGCATATGCACTAACAACATTCATCATTACACCATCAATTTCCAGCTTCATAAACATCACTACATAACCAAAAATAGCAATGCTTTCTTACATAGATACACATATTCAGAGCACTGAAAGTGAGATTCATGACACTTACTAGGCTTTTGAGAAATTCACCCCAGCATATTATGTCTGTTCATGAAACCAGTGGCAAAAAGAAAATAAGCAAATTACTGTGAGAACACTCCCACTTAGCATAGTGCAATATTTATTCTGAATACACACTAAAGGCATGTGCACAGTTTCCATAACCAACATGTAATAGTGGTTATCAAGAGAAACGACTTCTGGGTTAGCATACACATTTACCTAAGACAGGGGAATTCTGGTTAGCATACACATTTACTTAAGACAGGGCAATTCTGGGTTAGCATACACATTTACATAAGACAGGAGAATTGTGGGTTAGCATGCACATTTTTCTAAAACAGGAGAATTCTGGATTAGCATACACATTTACCCTTACTTTTATAATTACTGTTTCAGACCTCTCCATTTCTGGTACCCCTGGACACCTCAACTTCAGTCATGCCTAGCTTCACTACTTTCAGTGTGCCCACCCTTATTCAGTCCTTCACTGGGATTCCAGTTCTTCTGCTTCTGTTTGAATGACAAACCTCTGATCAAAACACACGTTTCAACATCTGATAGGAGCACACCTGTATCACCGTATCAGGCAAATGCACTTATGAGCATAGCCCCATTAATCGGATTCCTTGCACCCAGAAATAATGTATGTTGCCCATTAGCACAATGATGGTTGCTAGATCATTTGTGGTACCAAAAATGGGGCATACAAAAAACACATGGGGAGAAGACAGGCTCAACTTATTAGACCAAAAGGGGTCCTGCTGAAATGAACTACATCAGCAGTAGTGATAACAACCTGCAGTGACAAGGGGTTCTATATTAGATCAGCGAACGCTGATTGAATGAACTTACGTAAGCGAAAGCTTACAATCTCAAACTGTCAGATCAGTGATTTTTTTCCTATGGAAAAAAATTGCTGATCCAAAACACATACACACAACACAAGCACACCAAACATACAGCAATCCACACACATACACCTAAAATCTGACACCTAACCCTACACTAAACTATACACACACCACTAACTATCCACTTACCTTAACCCAAACCCTAACCCTAAGGTCCGTCACTATTGCACAGTCACCTCACCTGCTCCCTAACACTAACTCACCTAACCCGCCCTAACCCTCACGTCCACACAATCGCACACATACCTAACCTGCACCCTAAACCTAACTCACCTAACCCGCCCTAACTCTCACATCCACACAATTGCACACTTACCTGAACCTGACCCGTAACTTTCTACCACACCACTTAAAATACCGAAGCAACAGAAACGGACAACCAAATTCTTTCCCTAGGAAAAAATTTGGGTTTCTGTTGCTTTGTTATTTTAATCTTTCACTCACATAAGTTTGATCAACCAGAGTTTGCTTTTTTAAGTGTTCCCTGATCTAATATAGACTCATGACAAGGAACCATCCAGTGAGCCAGCTGAGAATCCAGTTTCAAATCTATGCACACAGCAGATAACAATCAGCTTCACAAATGCTCAGAGCCCTATAAATAAGTATACTCAGATTGAAGCCTTGCATAAAATGCACGTCTTTTAGATGATTGTTGTGACTGAAACCTTGTTAAAACTTGGATCAATCATTTTTCTAACCATTCTGGATAAATTCTTGGTAGTAAAGATTATACTGGCCAGGTACATAAATGAAGGTTTCACATTATTCTGGTGGATCATATATTACAATATTCTGTACCGTAATAAAAACGTCACCAATCTAGAAAGATACAGACCACAAATAGGATATTTTTGAGACATAGTTGGGTTGATGACAACTCCGCTCAAACAAGAGCAAACCTACCTCAACACTGCTAAAGAAAAATTCACCACAAAAGTAACTTGACTAGTTCAAACACCAAGTGATAGCAAGCAACAATGAATGAACAAACAGGACACTGCAGATCTCCCATCTCACCCAGTTTTCAAATGCAGACTGTTCAGTTTATTTTGCAAAAAATAAATAAGTAAAATGCTTCATGCAGTAACATATATAACTGATCAGTTCAAAGATCTCAGTATAAATAAAATCAGTTTCCTGGAGGTACTGGGAGTGGGTAGTTTAAATCAAAAGCAATAAAGCTGAGGCACGCAGCAGGGTGCAGCTCTGCTCAGACAAGGCCAAAATCATGCAGTGCTACTGAAAGTAAATAAAATATAATTTTGGTATTGATTGGGATAGGAATTATTGCAAATCTGATAATAGGGTGAATTCTAACAGTAGGAGGTGATATGTTAAAGGAGGTTAAGGAAAGAAAGGGAAAAAAAGAGGCAAAGTCAACCAGCACTAAAAAATGTAATAAGCATAATAGTGCCGTTTCCTCCACTGTGGTGCGATATTGATACAATTATTCAAAAAGATTCTAGTGATAAACAAACAAATATTAGTGACCGTGTGAGCAATAGTGATGGTTTACATATGCATGAAGGAATAACAGAAGTGTTGAAGCTACTGACTCTGTTAAGATAGTGGAATTAATTGAAGATAAGATGCCCTCACATGTATATGATGCTAGGCCTACATGTTTATATCCTGAGGAAATTGTCACTAAGAGTAGTAGCATACTAACCCAGAGTGATTGGGTCAGTTGTTTTAGAGCAGGAATTTATCACTCTGGATTCAGGAGAAGTAGTTTCACCTTTTAAAACCTTAATTAGTGACAAGAATATAACTAAAAGGAATCTAATTAGAAAACCAGTTCAACAGAAAAATTAAGGTTATTTGGGCAAAAATGTATTAACATTTCTTAATAAAATAAGACATGAAGTTTTGATTTTGGGTGATTCTGTTCTGACACTAGTTGTGAAGGAACTCTCGCAGTTGAATAAAGAATTTCTCACTGTTTCTGTTTTACCAGACTTAAAGTTGACTGACTTACCTAATTTGTTTTAAATGCAAAGTTTAGTTAAACCTAAATATGACATGTATATAATTCATGTAGGCACTAATGATTAAAGAGCACACCACTGAAATACAGGTTTCCTATTAAGTAAGCAAACGTTTAATATAGCGAATGCTGTTTAACTGACAGTTAAATGTCGACATGGCAAAATCCCGAAGGCACGGAACAGAGATTTTATTCCCAGGGAAAAAAATCACTGGGCCATTTTTGGGACTTTGCCGTTTCCTCCACTGTGGTGCGATCTCGGAGTTGGTATATTTAAGTAGGGGGGGGGTGTGGGGGGCACAGCCCCTGAAATTGGGCAGTTTATTTTGTGTTTGTGTTTTTGCAGACCAGCAATTTTTTTCCCTAGGAAAAAAAATAACTGTTCCATTTGTTTGGAATTTTGTGTTTTCATTTTTTTTGGGTCGATTATGCAGCATTCGCTATTTTAAGCATTCACTGTTATAATATAGACCCAAAATACATTAAACATGATATTTGTCATAATTGATCACTTGGAAAGTCAAGGTGCTCAGTATATCTTGAGTGAAATCATTCTCTCCCCTTCTTGGAATGACTATCCCCAGGATTTAATAAAATCCCTGAAGCCACCGTGTAGAGCCTACATGGATTGTATCCATGTTCGTGGTCACAGTTCCCCCTCAGCAGCACTGCATGCATATTAATGAAGGCATGTTGTCGAGCGAGAGCAGAGGATCACTGTTATTGAATCAGTGTAGGGAGAGGTGTAGTGCTAACAGTGGCTACAGAGGAGTATGAAGCTCCCTGTAATGTCCTTTGTTTTATTTTTATTTTATTTTTTTCCATTGTTTTATTTATTTATTTGTTTTTAAAAAGCATGTTTGTGTGGCGCTGAGTGCAGCAATGCACTCACATATAAGATACCTGACATATAAAAATAGAAATCATATGTAATTATTTAATTAAAGGTGTGTTTAAGTGTGTCTAAGCATGTTTGCATGGTGCAGCACTCAGCACTGCTTATAGGTAGCTCAGCGGTATATGTCAAGGTATACCAGATTTCTTAATATTCTCATAGCTAATTGGGTAGAGTGCAGTAGGTCCAGGGTTTGAATACATGGAAGGGAAAATATGTATTTAATTTTGAAATACATATTATGCATTTTCTAACAAAAGATGGCCTTGCTGTGCTCTGCTAAGATCTGCTCAACTATGCTGAGACCTGTTAAGCACTGCATTAACATGGTAATGGCTGCCAATGGTTGTGCTCTGCTCAGCTCTGCTTGGCTGGTTTGCCCACTGCTAAACTCCGCTAAGACTACGATTCTGCAAGTTTTTGCACTTCTCAGCTCAGCTGCGCTGGTTTGCGCTGTGCTAAGCGACGCAGTGCTTTTTTGAATGTTGCCCAGTGACGTGTAAGGGTGGGAAAACAGCCTATATTAAGCCCAATAAGCGGGAATACAGCAGAATCCATTGGAGTTCTATCACTGACAGTGTACTATGGCTGGTGGTGGTGAAGGTGTGTGATTTCATGCGCAGGGTAGGGGCATTCTGGACATGTTGAATAGATAGATCATTTACAAGATTTTCTAAATATAACAAATAAAATGCTTTAGCCAGAAACCATTGCACACAACTTGGTGGAAGTGCTAAATAGGTTCATAGGTTTATACTAGGCTAACAGTCACCAGGGTCTTTACAAGCCTACCCATACAAATCAACCAGTTTTATCCCAGATTTCCTTGGATGCCTATATGGTGGGGTCTGTAAGAAAAGAGGTACCTAAGGGTTATGTGTGTTGGAAGGTATGTTAATTGGGGATTAATTTACTTACTGCAGATCTCTGTCCATCAGAGACATGGGAGCCAGACTGGGGTTAACTTGTTATTTCCCATCCAATGATCAAGGTTTCTTTTGAACAGGGTCAGGGATGAACTCTGCTTCACATAGATCAGGAGCTTATTTCATAGTACTGGGATCCTTTGAGACACATATCAGTCCATCCAGCAGGTGCTATTTATGTTGCAGTCAAAGTCCAGGTTCTTGAATCTAGTATTTTGATTCACCAGAGCTGAATCCGAGGACACCTTATATGCTAGGCATAGATCGTGTATCAGTAAACTGTAGGAGACTGAGTACAGAGATAGGACCTTAAGGCTATCAGTGTAGGACAGGGTATTCATACCTTGAATTATCCTGGTGAGGAACCTTGGAGACTGTTCTGAATGTTGCAAGTGCCTGGCTAGGTACATGCCAAATGGGACATTGTACTCAATGACAGGTCTGATAAGGGCTGAGTAGAGTGGTACTATTACTTTCTTGGAACTGGATACCATAGACTTGCTTATGAGTTGGGCAGCATAGAATGATTTTCTTACTAATCTGGCTATGTGTTGGTCAAATGCCCGATTACTGTCTACATATGTTCCCAGATTCATAGCTGTCGGGTCAACTCTTAGGGGTGTTTTATTGTTGAAGTAATTAGCTTGGGTGGGCACTTTCCCAAAGGGCATTATAATGCATTTCTTTGCATTGTGTTTTAATTTGTGGCTTTTAATTGGTTTGTGTTAGACCCTCTTGTAGAATGTTGGTATCATGGGGAATCTATGATAGGTCTTAATTTGTAATCAACTCCAGACTTGGTGAGACAGAGGCCTTTGATATTAGCCTTGATTTCTGAGAAGTAGATGACAAACAGGAATGAGCCCAATACAAAGCTGTGGGGGTACTCCACTGGTGGCTGGTCTCTTTGTGGAGGTGGTCTCACCAATCCTGACTTTTAGGGTCCTATCTGTAAGCCAGTTAGAAATCCAGTGAGTTATGCAGGTATTTATGCCTAGTTCTTAGAGTTTGTCAACAATACCTGAGTGGGATATTGTATTGAACACCTTGGCCAGGTTAAGGTAGGCGATATGTACCATTTTTACCATTTTCATAGCCATGGGGGTGACCCTCTCAAAGACGTCTAACAGGTTAAGTAGGTAAGACCTTCCCTTAACAAATCCAGACTGGGATAGGTATACTGTCTGTAAGTTGCCAGTATCCAAAATGCAGGGTTGCTTCCCTGGTGTTTTAGGGATCAGGTCATCAAAATCACCACCAGTGAAGCTTAGACATACAGTGAGAAACAGTTCCACATACGCAAAGGTAAATCTGTATAACTCTGCCAGAAACAAGTCAAACACAAATTTACCTCAATGAATCCAAATACTCAGTGCTAACAAGCAATAGGAGATGCTGCAGATTTCCAGTCTCTCACAAGTTTAATATACAGACTCTTCAACAGCTTTTGGAAAAATGAGCAAGTCAAATGTTTTCAGCAGCAACAGTTATAGTTAATCAGATTAGAGTACTAAGTACAAAAAAGGTAACTTCCCAGGTGGTAGTGGGGTCAGGTAGTCCAAATCAGTAGCACAGAAGCTGAGGCATGCAAAGAGGTGCAGCCTCACTCAAGTCAGGTGGAAGATGGTAAAGTGTGGCAATTCATCACTTCGACTATCACATATGGAGGAATGGAATTCCCAGTTTTGAAAATAGTGCATAATGAAGAATGCAAACTCTCTTCCTGCTTCAACACCTGGGAATGTATAGTCAGATCATCAGTGGAGAGGTTCCAGACTAAATTAATTGTATACTGGGTGTGGTGATGTACTGCAGGTGGATTGTAAACAATAAAAGTATACCTCACTGAAGGTGTCTTGCAGTGCAGTGGTGGTGTTGCAATAGGGTACAATGGAGTGATGAGACTGTAATGGTGAGAATAAAGCTGGTTTGAGAAATTACATGTTGTGTACAGTGAACTGTGTCATTCATTCTTTCATTCATTCATTCATTCATTCATTCATTCATTCATTCATTCATTCAATCATTCATTCTATAATGCCTGAAACAGTTAAATAGTTGGCAGTTGAGGAAAATAGATATTGATTTTTAAATGAACTAAATCATTACATGTATTTGCAGGAGAGAACAGTTCCATCATTCATTCATTCTCCAATACCTGATACTGAGAAGTAATAGGCAGTTGCATAAATAAATAAATAAGGCAATAATATTGGCTTCACAGCCATATATTCAGAAGCATTAGCAGACTTTTTGTATTGGTCTTTGATGTATGTATTTGTTTGTTTGTTTGCACTTGTTAACCGGGATATCCAACTGAGTGCAGGCCCATCCCTTCAGGTTGAAAATCTGACTATGAAAGTAGTCCTTTCAGTTACCTGGAATCTGCTTCCAATGACAAAAGATTACAGTCACCATGATAGAAAAAAGATTTCATAAAATATTGGACTGCATGAAATAATAGTCTGGTTGTTAACACAGATTATACTCTACAGGATATTAACCAGACTGGGCAGACCTCAATTTGAGAGGGGACGTGAAAAAAGAAAAATGAACAAATATTGGGAAAATACTAAAAAAGTTACAAAATGAAATAATATCCACAAAGAAAAGTATAATGGTAGCATTTTCAAGAATGAGTCAGAAATATAATATGCTTATAAAGCTGTTAAATGTACAGCATTAAGTTTACATGGATGGAGGAAATAAAAAAATGTTTTGTCAAGTAATTAAATATGCAACAGAACTGTGGGATGTTTATAAAAAGATGTAGTTCAGTGAACTCTAAAAGGTCCTGGAAAAGTGGACCTTCACCCTGCCTGGAATAGTTTTGTTGTGGTGAGTATAACCAAAGGTAATAGCCTGAGACAACCATTTGGAAATAGTCAGTTTTGTCACATGTTGTCCATTCTTCTTACCTTCACAAGAAATGAACACTTGATCTGAATATCTGATTTAGTTCTGCCATGATAGCATCTGAGCTCTCTGTGGACTTCCAAGACATGGAGTGTCTTTTGCGCCTCATTTTTTGGTTTAAGAAAGAAAATGGGGTGATGGATAGTTTGACTTAAAGTAAACTCAAATACCACTTAAGTCATAAAAGAAGGGTTAGATCTCAAAGAAACCCTGTCTGTATGGAAAATGAGATGGCATTGGCTGAACTTAAGAGTGTGAAACTCAGATATCCGTCTTGCAATGGTCAGAGGAATCACCAAAACAGTTGTCTGTGTTAAGAACCTCAACTCAGCCAGATTAGCTGGTTCAAATGAAGCATGTGATAGCTTCTCTAACACCAAATTAAGATCCCAAGGAAGGGCCACTGTTTTTCTTGGAGGCCTCTTATGCAAAACCCCTTTTAAAGGATTTTGACATAGCAATGCATTGAAAGAAGAGGATCCATCTACAGACATGCTGAAATGACTGATAAATGAACCTTGTTGGAGGAGTAAAAAAGGCATGTGATAATAACTTATGCAAATATTGTAAAATCAGAGAAAACTAGCCCTAAATGGCTGTCTATGTTGTTGTCACCAACTAGAAAACCTTTTCCATTCACTGATGTATGATTTTCTAGCAGCAGTCCCTCTTGTCTCAATTAATATCTATTGCACGTCCTCAGTATACAGATGCTTAATGGGAATTAAGACCCTATCATCCAGGTGGTCAGTTGACATTAATTGGGGTTGGGGTGTATGAAATACCCATGATCTTGTGTGAGTAGATACATTCTGTGAAGAAGCCTGCCGTAATTGCATCTGGTCATTTCCAGAAGAAGGGGGAACCACTGTTGCCTTGGATGGAAAGGATGACCATAATGATTTTGGAGGATTCCTTCTGAATCTTCAGAAGTACCCTGGATACCAGTGTAAGGGGTGGAAAACCATAAAAGAGCATTTCTGTCCAAGGAAAGGAAGAGGCATCTGTCTTCCAGGCCTTCTTGCATGGAAACCAGGAGCAGAATGTACCTAATTGATTGTTCAGAGAGGAGGCAAACAGATCTACTTGAGGAATTTCCCACAGATGAATGAAATCTTAGATGACCCCTGATTTAGTTTACATTACAAGGGTCTACCCTTGTCCTGCTCAGCTTGTTTGCCACAGAGACTTGCTTATTGGTGTACCACATGACTGTGGTATTGTCAGTAACAGCTTGAAGAGGTCCGTGGGACCAACAATGATTCAGAGTTGACTGTCTGGATCAGGGCAGGCATCTCTTTTATATTTATGCTGTTGCATCTGTCCCTGGTATCCCACCAACCTAGAACTTTTATCCCTCCTGAAACTGTTCCCCAAGCAAAGTCTGAGGAATGTGTGATGGCAGACTGTTTTGGAGTGGGGGGGGTCTTGATTCATGGAAATTAGTTGTCTTCACCAAGAGATTTCTATTCTGACAAATCTCAGCATTGGGAATTGAAAAGACAAAAGATGTTGATATGGGGACCAAAGGACTTCAGATACCATATTATCTTTCTCATCTGGAGTCTTGCCAGGGGAATCATTTGAATCAGAGGTGCCATGAGACCCAAAATCCTGTGGTATTCCATCACAGTGACCAAAGTCTGAGTGGAAAACCTTAAAAATAGATCAATATATAGATCTATTTCTTCATGTGGGATAATAGCTCTTTGAAATGAGGTGTCTAGCTGACACCCCAGGTTCACAATCCTGTGTGAAGGAGTCAAAAAAGACTTGTGAATGTTCTCTTGAAATCCCAGGTTGTGTAAGACAGCTCTCACCCAAGTGAGAGATTCCTGACACTTTGAAATTGACTGCAAAGATAAATAAATCATCTAAATATGGAAAGATGTGGATTTCCTGTAGTCTGCAACGAGCTATAACAGGTGCTAGATACTTTGTCAACACTGTTGATGCAGCAGATAGTGCAAAGGGTAAGGCAGAGAACTGATAATGTGATCCAGACACACACTACCTTAAGAAATGCCTGAAGTCTGAATGAATAGGGATGTGATAACAAGCATCTTTTAAGTTGATTGAGGAAGATGAGGCAACAGGTTGTGACGTGACATCATTTTGAACTTGGGCACTACCATAGATGGGTTTAAGAAAGAAAGACCCAGAACTGGTCTCCAAGCATTTTCTTTCTTGCTTTAGCACTGCAAACATCCTTAAATAAAATCCTTTCACATCCTGGGATTTAGGAACTTGTTCTATGACTCCCTGGGGCATCAAGTGCTAAAGTACAAGAGGAAGTAAATGAGTATATGGTCTGATGGATGAGGAATTCCCCCCTGAAAAGGAGGGATTTCCTCCCACTGCCATCTTTAGCCTTGATGAATGATATTCAGAACCCATTTTCCTGAATGTCAAAAAGAAACTCGAGATTCAGACTTTCTGGAAGGGAAAGGGGACTGCCGGACTGGAATGGGGAGGGGGGGGGCAAGGTCCCTTAATTACTCATTCTGACTTGTTGGACTGTCTTTAGTTTTGGAGGGGTTCCTGAATTGCTTTTGGACCTCCCCATGCCGTTTATTTTTAAACATCTGTTTACCAGCAATTTGTGGACATTGCTTATTTTGTTTTTCTCCAAAACTGGGTGAGGCTTTAGAGTATCCCTTATAAAATTTAGAAAATTATTGTTGAAAAATCTTAGTGACTCCCTGTATCACCTTACCCTTCGTCTCATTTTCTGATATCCTCTGCAACAGAGGAACAAAAAAGTAAATCTCTCACCACAGGAAAATTTAAAAATCTCAATTTTCACATCATCTGGGAAGTTGTGAGAATGCAACCAGGCAAACCACCTCAAAGCAGCCATACCCTAGAAGAAGTATCAACTGAGTCATAAGCACACTGTAAATACTGAGTAGTGACTTGTACAATGCAAGAAACAAAATTATTTTAAAACAGATGTTTCCTCACAAGAAGAAACTGCAGGCAAAGCATTCCTCATGTTTTCACAATTAGTCAATATAAACGTTGACATATGAGCCTGACAGTGCAAAATTCTGAAAATCAAAATTGCAGAAGCATACACTTTCCCATTATTTATCAATAATCTTCCCATCGTTGTCAGAAAGAGTAGGATTAGAATTAAACAAATGTTTAGTGACAGTAGGATTAACTAAAACTGTAGCTGCTGGGTCAGGTTTGGGAAGAGTGTGTAAAAACTTAAAAGACTGAAGAACTTTATACATATTATCAGCATTTTTAGGGGCAGCAGGCCAACTCTCTGGAAGATTGCATGCAGTGGCACACACACACACACACACACACACACACACATCCTCCAGTGCTAACAGAACTGGGGAATGGGTAAAGGTTCTGGAAATTCCTTCTGTAACAGCTCATAGTATTTTCTGAGGGACTGAAAAACCTCAGTGTTCTCCCACTGAAAACACTGAGACATTCTGGAAATAGCCTCAGAGAAATACACCCCTCCCCAAGGAAGAGTCAGAAATTGTGCCTCCTCTGAGTCTAAATCAGAAAAATGAGGAGAAAATCCTGGATCTGTCCCTTCATCTTCCTGTTCTTATTTAAAATTTTGAATCTCTTGAGGAAAACAAGTATCTCTCTTTTTCCAGAAACAACCTTATATGAAGGAGCAATAGCCTGAATTAAAGCCTAAGCCAGAGCCAGTAAACTTCTCCTGTCTAAGGAAAGTTGAGAATGATTAAAAACGTATTTAGTTGTCTCTTTTGAACAGGAAAAAATGGGGCCAACAGTGTTATTAATTCCAGCAGTAGCTTCCCCAGGGATCCGGCAAAGCATTCTGATTAAACAGGGAAGCCTTCCCTGTTCCCTCTCCCAGAATCAACAAGAGTGTCTCCCTCTTGCTTACTAAGATGACCCCAACAGCCACAGCAGATATGACTAACCCACAGTCCATAGTGGCTGTAGGTGCTACACCAGAGGGATTCAGGGAAAAGGATGAGTGGTTTAAGGAACAAGCAATGGTCACAGCAGTCACCCACCTGTGGCTGAGGCAAACTGCTAGCCTACTGTGGTGGCAAAGGCCATTTGCTTAACTTTTTCATTTTGTGGCTGGAAGAAAGATCAGTTGTGAGGCTGGTAGTTTTTTTAATGGTCAAGTTGGAAATAGTGACTCTTTCCTTTAAAAGTCCAGTTTTCTCCCCAAAACACAGTAAAAAACACTTTAAAATACTTTGCCAGCCCCAAAAACTAAAATAAACTTAGTTTCTCCACATGAAAAATGTTTTAATTACTTTAAAAATCTTTCAAACTGACAGAAAAAAAGAGCACTCATATTTAAAATTTGAGTTAAGTCTTGTCACAGTCTGTTAAAATTTAAAACTCCTAGCTTAAAAATAATGTCCTTAAACAGGAAAGTACAACAACACTTTTTATAATATGCAATTTTTTTCACCAAAGGGGACTTATCTGCCCAGCAACAGAATACTACAAGTTGACCATCAATTCTCAAAATACCACAGAGGAGTGCTTTCTTCAATGGCAGTAAAGCTCTGAAGGGCTTGGTGATCAAGCCTATCATTTCAGTCATTCCAGCTGAAGTTGACTGACAGTTTGGGCATGGGGAGGTGCCCTTAAGCTTTGGAATCTGTCTGGCTGTCATATCCTTGGCAGGGTATAAACCATATAGCTAAGGATGAACATAGTACAGTTGTTAAGTTGAACTTACCATAACAGTAGATGTCTGAACAATGACTGCTGCAGTAGCTACCCCCTTTTCTCCACCCTTTTGTTTTTTTTTTTTATGCAAGGGTGTAGACATTTGTTTATTTTTTTGTTATTCCTGGCATTGTCCTTTCAGGGTTCAGCCTCCGTCTCTCTGCTGCCAGGAAATCTCTGTAGGACTTCACACACAGTCTTGTTTTTTGTCAGCACATCTTGAGCTGATTGACAGTTTGGGCATGTGGAAGGTACTCTGAAGCTTTGGAAGTTGGCCAGCTGTTATATCCTTGGCAGGATATAACCCATGTAAGGCTACTGCAGCAATGATCATTTGATTATCTAATGTTATGCTAAGTTCAGTTTATAGAACTGTATGTAATGTCACCATAATCAACACCAAACCAATGTTTGTTCTGGAACTGAGATAGGACATTGAGATTCATAAGGAAACTGTCAAAAATGAACAGCTTTCCATCCATTCTATTTAAATACGTGAAGGCATAACTGTTTTTTTTTTCAGATATACTGACAACATAACTACCCTAAAACCCATGCAACACAATACTATTACTACTACTACTAATAATAATACAGTGTTTTTGCTCAACCCTCCTGTACTTCTCACACTCCATTATTGAGGTATACTAACTTCATGGATAGACAAACATAGGAAAAGGAGAAACACCCTACAAGGCCCAACAGGTTTGCATCGTGAGATGTGATTTTGCAGTTTTATTATTATAAAAAAGAACAAATGAATGGTAATGTGATATCTGAGAAATGGGATTGGAGAGAGATGGGCATCTGCCAGTCACTAGGAAACCTTGACTGACATCTGTGTTCAAGCACCAAAGTTTGCAGGCATGCTTCATTAATCCCCCAGTACTTTGTTGACCGTTTCTCTCATACATACTCAAGTGAACTCCAGGCTGGAATAAATACACTTGTATTAGCTCATTAACATCTGGGGCAGCTGCTGCACATTAGAAAAGAAGAAAATGTCCTCTCAGTCCGCATATCACCCTGCAGCAACCGCTGACAATTTATCACTGACAAATATACCCTGGACACTGCTGAATGCTGCCCATAGCTCTATATCTACATCTTCCTCAGAATGAACATAAACAGTGACAGTACGCAAATGAGCCAGTGTGGTCTTCTGTTCTTTGTAAAGCTGTTAAATTCCATCCTTACTAACCATATTATTTAAAAAGTAAGAAAATAACTCACAAATCAATTACAGAAATAAACTCTCTTTCATTTTTTCACAACTGACGTTATTATGAAAAATGCTATTTAGTGATTCATTTAGCCATAGATCCCCATGTCCATAAAAAGAAGCAAATTTTTTCTCCTAGGAGTCACTCTTTTATGTAAGTGGCCATAATACAGCTACTTCTTCACAATCTCTAACTACCTGACCATCATATATACCTGTCCACTACTATCTCTGTCTCCCTTTTACCTGGACCTCCTCAACACTCTTTATAATTTGTAACTATCTTCATCCTATAATTACTTCACTGTCTCCTACTCAATAGCTATCATCAGCTGATTCCATTTGAAAGTAACTAGACTCATAAGCTTGTTATCAGCCAATATTTTATTGTATTCTTCATTTAACTGTCATATTTTCAGTAACTGTCATATCATTACAATTCTGTGTATATTCATTTACTACTCTGTGTATATACATTTACTATTCTAGGTATGCACATTTATTATATTTTGATTAGCTGCCATTTCATCACTATTCAATGTCTGTATGTATATTTATTCCGTATTGCTTGTTTAACTACCTTCTACTCATTCTGTAAAATGGAGAATTTCTCCCCAGTCCACTGCTGAAAATAGGACTTGAGCACAGGTGGGCTTTCCCGGTGAAGAAAAGCAATAACTAATTAAATAAATAAAATAGTATAACATAGAGATTTAAGAGTGGGTTTCTGATCATAAACAGCTTATTATGTGTTGAAGACGTGAATGCCAAAAAAATCTCGGCATCCATGTAAAATAACACGTAATAAAGCGTTATGATTGGAGACCCAATCCTAATTCTCTGTAGTGCATAGAGCTTTATCTAGTTACAGGGAAAAAAAAGTGTTTAGTGTTTTGCCATCATTCAAAGCCATATAGCACTTAGCTGTCAAAAAGACAATCTAAAATATTCTCTTATGTTACAGAAAGTCAGGGACAGATTACTGGTACAGACATCAGGCTGAAAGAAGTCTGTTTTTAATTCTGCCACTGCCATTTGCTGGCCATTACTGGCAGGTTTTACTGCTTAGGCAATACCTGAGCTTAACTGAAGCAGTAGGGTGCTTAACAGTTGTTAAGATCAGGTATCACATTGTACAAGTGCTCAATTGGTTTGCCTTTTTAGCAATATGGGAGCATGATCACCACACTCCATGCACTACAGATTTTTGATGCACAACCTACAGAACTGCAGGCTTAAATCCCTTAACTTGAGAAAGCAAGGCAGTACAAAGAACTGTAAGATTAAACTCTTTAACTTACAACACCCATTCAGAACACAATGTCATTGTAGTACTACAGAACAGATTCTTTCATGAGCTCTTTGTACTTTCAGAAATATTAAAACAGTACCCAATGTTTTCAACTTTCTCTCTCTTATGAATACCATTATTTCTACATGGTTAAAGTTGTTGTTGTTGTGTCTTTCGGCTTTTTCCCGGTTAGGGGTCACCACAGTGGAGTCCGCTAATGATTGGCAGTAGATTTTTACGTGCCGAGTTGCCGGCCGTGACGCACAACCTTCAACGACGGTACACCCATTCACGCATGTCTCCACACAGAAGAATCGAACATGACGTCTTACTGTGAGGCGACAACGTTACTGCAGCACCACCACCGCAATGCATTTCTACATGGTTAAAATGTCTTGACTTTATCAGGTACAATTCTGCCACAGAAACACAATTGCAGATTTTACAAACTCTGTATGTTGACCCTGCAGTTTCTCAATGCTGTAACAATGTTATTATTTAAGTGTGCTTTGTTACATATTTATGCCCAATACTAGTTTTATTATTTATTTATTTTATTTATTTAACATTTGTTTACCGGGTAAGTCTGACTTGGAATGAAGCCAATTCTCAGCAGAGGCCAGGGGAGAAACACTCCAGAGGCATATTATAGCTCATTATCCCACAAAATGAAATAGTACCTTACAGATCAGAATCCATCCAATTGTACTTTTGCTACTGTTAAACTCTGTCATGTAGTTTAACATGCTGGTGAAATGGAAGACGCATTCAGAAATATAGTAATGTATTTAAAGTTCTGTTGGCAAAAACATAGCAGTAAATATTCCCACACTGAAAAGTTTACAGTTGTAACATGTTAAATAAAAGCAAAAACTACTTTTCGAGTAGGGCATTTCATGACAAAGAAACATATCTCAGTAAAAGCTTTTGAGTGTGACATTTTATTCCTAAACAATACTATTCAGAACTAGCAAAGAGATGTAAAATATGAGGACAGATGACTGCTTGCCTATTGTGCTTTATTTTGCCATGTGTTTAGAAATAATGTAATTTATGAATTTTTTTGCTTGCATTGCTTACATGGGCAACATTCAGTCTCATTCAAGATGAACTTTTCTGCTGTATCATTGCTAGCTTTTATGTTTTTTTTATTAGATTATGCATTCTCATGGAACTTGGTAGTGAAATTTAGCTTTTGAAAATCTGTAATATCTGAGCAGACATAGACCCTTATTATTTTTAAGACTCTTTCCTTATAACATGCATCAACATGCCTTATTATGACTATTTTAGCCAGATTTCAATATAAACACACTTTTCCATAACTATCATTATTGGACCATTTGTAACCATTAGCCTAGAATCAACAATGTTCATCACTTTAAAATGAAACTTGAAATTTATAAAATAAAAAAAGGTTGCTACTGCCTTTTAAAACAAATGACATTAAAGGAAAATGTAGTTCATTTTAAAAAGAAAGTAAACAATATGGTTATTAACCGATAACTGTATTACTTTTCCTGACATAACTCTTACATTTTACTTGGAAAGGAAAGAAAATGCATGAGGAAGTTATCACACATATGTAATATATGAAATTAAAATTTTCTTTTTAGCATCCAGCATTTCTTAACTGTTATCATCCAGCACTTCAGATCTGTAATTGCTGTTATGTAAAGATTACTAATGGTTTCTTGCCTTACTTCTTGCTTAAGACTTCTTACAGAAAACATGTTAGAAATGACCCAGGATATGCATTCGTTAGGGCTGTTATACCTTCCAGATGTCTCTGATTTTGCAGAACATTCTTAATTTTGCCTCATATTTTTGCCTCGTCTCTCATACAGTGTGTGAATTTCTAGGAAATCTTAGGATTTCAGTCAGTCGATAATTCTCGATATTAGAGTTTCATGCTTCTTGTTATTCAGAAAATGGATGTTGATGGAAAACTGTTGCTGTTTTCCCTTTTAATTGAGTATCATATTTCAATTTTTTTCCTGATCGGAGGCCTTTGCTGTCCCCTCCCCACTTTATTTTTGTCTCTCTCCAGAATTCTTGAGCAAAGAAGTTGAGAGGTATGCTTGGAAACAATGATGCTTAGACTTATGCAAATTGATTTGTTTTTGTAAGTTTCTTTAATGATGTCACAGTTTCATTGTACAATGACAACAAAAATATATTACTCCCCCTATTGAATAAAGAGCTACCTACACAGTTAGAATCCAGCAAAACAAGCTCATGATACCTAAATCAATAGCAGAAAGTGTAATAATAGCATGCTATGGTGGTGCTGCGGTAGTGTTGTCGCCTCGCAGTAAGACGTTGTCCTGTTCGATTCTCAGCTAAAGTGTCTTCTGTGTGGAAACATGCGTGAATGGGCGTACCTTCATTGAAGGTTGTGCGTCAGGGCTGGCAACTTGGCACGTAAAAATCTACTGCCAATCATTAGTGGACCGGAGTTCCGCTGTGGCGACCCCTAACCGGGAAAAGCCAAAAGACACAACAACAACATTAGGAATGAGCCATCCTAATGGATAGCCATACAATACCCATTGGAGTCTTGCGCTGTTATGTAATAACATCACTGCTAGTGAATAAAAGCACATGAGTTTTGCCTCCTCAGTTGACAGAGCCCAGGACAGATATTTTGTAATGACACTGAGTGAATAATTTATAACTACCCCATAGTGTGGTGGGCGGGCAAGGGTTGATCATGAAGGTGAAGTCTGAGGATCAAACTGTATCCTCTGAGTAAACTATAACTGTCACAAAAAATACTGAGGTGTACTGTGATTACATAATAGCATTATTTAAAAATCAGCTGTCATATCTTTCTGAAATTATGCTATTGCATATTGATATGTAATTTCATTTTTCTCTCAGGTCAATGATGTGAGTCTCTGGAAACATATTTCTTATATGTTGTACCTGTGCATGCATACACATTTGTGACATTTGCACAGGATGCCTGCTATTGTACACTTGCTGCCAGTTTTAGATATTAAGTTATTTTACTTTTTAACACGATGACTTTTGTATTCACTTCTTTAATAGGTTCGTGGGTTTATAGGTACTTACTTACTAGTCTATTGATCTGTGAGGATCTTAAGAAGCCTATCCCTGATTTCCCATGAAGTTTTTAGTCTTTGTAATTTAAGTATGAATAACCCAGAGGTTGATGTTACCTATATCAATACGGGATGTGAGTGCTAAACTAGGTGCGAATTTGTGGTTTCCCATCCATTTGTCCAGATTAAATTTGAATACAGTGAGGAAAGCACTTTGCTTTATGTGGAGAGGAAGATGATTCCATAGAATTGTTATTCTCTGTTATACAAATCTATCCCCCCCAAAATGTTCTATTTATGTTTTAGAAGAGATTAAGATCTCTTAAGTGGGTGCTTATGCCACTTTGGGGCTTGCAGATGTGCAGCAGATGTGAGAAGATCGTGTCTTTTGATGCTCTGTACATGAGGCAGAGACTGACCCTCAGTACCCTGAATGATACAAAGAAGAGGGCAAGGCTTTGAGATCATCAGTATAGTTATTATGATTTAAGCCCTTAGTTTTCTTGGTGCGAAAACATTGTGGGCATTCATGTTGTATTAAGTGTTTCAACATAAGGGGAATTATACTTAATCACCAACCTATTGAGTAACAAATACAGTGGAATGATCACATCCATGTACCTAGATTCTATAATTTTACTAATAAGGCTATGTAAAAAATGTACTTTCTTATAATAGTGGATAAATGCTGATCAAAAGACAGTTTGTTACCACATAGTTTCCCAGGTCCCAAACTGCTGGATCAATTTTCGGGGGTGCATTGCCAATGTCATAGATACGGGGGTGTCATGCTTGCTGAAGGAAACCATTATATATTATTTAACATTTAGTTTTAGTCCACGGTTATAATGTTAGATAGTTGTTTGGAAAAAGGCCCTCTTGTAGGATCTTGGTGTCATCTGGAGAGTTCATGATGGCACCAAGTTTACAGCCATTTGCAAACCTTGTTACCCCTATATCCTTAACATTAGCCTTGACCTCTGAGAAGTAAATGCCAAAGAGGAATGCCTCAAGCACTTAACCTTGGGGTACACCAATAGTGACAGCCCTTTAGGAGGGGGTAGAGCTACCTATTCTAATTTCCTGGGTTCTATTTATAGGTTAATGGGTACATATTATATATGCCTCTCTCTCCAGCAGGTCCTGTTTATATCACATGCAAGTTTTAAGCCTTTAGACCAGGCAAGTCTGGTGCTCTTTGTTTTGCAGATAAGCAGGAGGGCCATTAGAATATATTCTGACAATGCTTTTTATGACAGACATAGATCTCCCCCTCAACAGCATGTTGGAGACAGAATACAGTGATAGGGCTTTGAAGTAGTCTGTATAGATTGTGGTGGTCTCAGTTATTTTTGAGTCAATTTTCTATAAAATGTGTTACATAGAGATTAACATTTAGCTAGAAGAATGTATCTACTCATACATGAATATGGGATGATGTTGAATGTCTTTGTGAGGCATAGCTATGTGGTATGTACTAAGTTTCTTTCATCCATTTCTTCAGGAATCTTTTCAAACAAGTTATCCAGGTTAAACAGGAAGTATCTGCCTTTGACAAAACTGAACTGGTTTGGGTCAAGAGTTAGCAGGTTACCAGTTCCATAATACTCCTCTCCATAGCCTTACACACGAGGATGGGTAGACTTATGGGTCTATAATTACCGGGGTTCATTGACATCCCACTTTTGTACAGGGAGGGATAACTGTTGCTCTCCTCCATTCATCCAGGACAAAGCCTGTTTGGAGGCTGATAGTGAATAATGACTGAGAAGGTTTGACAGGTCCTACTTCAGGCTGGCCAGTAGACAGCATGGTATATTATCTGACCATATACACAGACGCAGTGTTCTTGGTCCTGGAAAGTGCTTTGAGAAGTGGTTCCATCCAGGGAGATTTGATAGGGTGTAGATGCAAGCATGTGATATGGGAGCGTAGCGGGGAGTGGGTTGGTTAAGTTGGAATTTTATCCTCCGGTAGACTATTTCCCCAGGGTCTGAGGACATGGTATAATTTTCTAATAACTCTATACAGTTCTGGGCATTGTTTGAGATTTCTAATATAGTTAAAGAAGGCATTATTGGTGTCTTTTGCCTGAGTGGATATTTTTATCTCTTATATAACTTTGGTTAATTTGCTCATGGACTAGTGTTCCTTTAGCAAGAGTGTTTCTGATATCTTGAGATTTGCATTTATTATTGTATGAAATGAACTTTTCTTTTTTTCTTTTATTGCAGAGTCTGCTCATATTTCAGTTCAACCAAATGGGCCCACTTTTAAATCTGGCATTATATTTACTTCAGAGGCAGACAGATACATCTATGCAGCTATTCACATGTGTGTATAATTTGTCAGTAAAGAATTTCCCATGTGCAGGAGGATGCTGAATTTTGCTAGGTCATCACTCAGTTTTAATAAATTGATCTTCGGATAATCTCTGAAGACTGACATATTTCAAGATGCTTCCAGCTTCAGTCATATGTTGAATGAGACTGATTTATGATCTGATTTCATTAGGGAGGAAGTTACAACTGAAGGACAACAGAGCTGTCCCACTTTGATAAAGGCCAAGTCCAGGATTTTGTCTCATGCAGTTAAAGTGCAGATTAACAGTTTAAAGAGTTTCCCTTTATGAAGTTGGAAATCTCTGTGCATATATGTTATAGAATGCATAAGTTTACCAGGTGATGGAGGGGTAGTTGATTCTTCTTGGAGAATGGTGTTTGGCTTAATACATGGGGACTCCATATTATTTAGGTAGGAGGTAGGCATAGAGGCTGTCCTATAGTTAGCTATGATGTGATAAGGGGTTTTGTTAATGGTAAGTTGACTGTGGAGGATGTACAGGTTATTATACTGTCTCAAGAGCCTGGAAATTTTTTTTATGAATATAGAGACATTCACACCTTTGGTGCCTTCATCTAGTGTGGAGGGCATGGACACATGGAAGGTATTGTTATAGGGTGTTCTCAATTGTCTGGAGCCATGCCTCTGTCATGATGCACTCTTAACACACTTCAAACTTAGCCTCTCCACAAGCTACGTACCCACAGAGTGGCGCACATCAATGGTTATTCCACTCCACAAAGGTGGAGCCACAACAGACCATGGGAACTATCGCCCTATAAGCCTGTCTGGCTTGGTCTGCAAGACTATGGAGTGTATCATCATGGAACTCATTAACAGAGACATTGGGAACCTCCAAACACTGGACCCTACCCAGTTCGGCTTTAAGGGTAGATCATGCCTCCTAAACCTGGTGGATTTCTTTGAGACAGTTACCAAGGCTATAGACGAGGGGAAAGGTGGTACACACAGCCTACCTAGACCTCACAAAGGCATTCAACACCATTCCCCATTCTGGTATTATAGACAAGCTCACCAGCCTGAACATAAACCCCTATGTCACAAGATGGGTTGCCAACTGGCTCACAGACAGAACCCACATAGTGAAAGTTGTGGGAGCTAGGTCCAACTCTAAAGTTACAAGTGGAATTCCACAGGGCTCAGTCCTAGGACCCCTTCTGTTCAGCATATACTTCTCAGAGGTATAGGCAAGCACAGGAGGACTATGGCTGATCAAGTTCGCAGACGACTGCAAACTAGGGGTTATAATTGACTCTCCTGCTGACACAGACATCCTCCAAAAGGGTCTCACTGAGACAGATACCTGGTGTCAAAATCATGGCCTCAAGCTAAATGCCAAAACGTGCATAGCCATCCCCCTTGGAAAAAACAAAGTACCCACAACCTACCACATAGGTGGTAGTCCCCTAAATAAGGAAGACGTAATAAGGGATCTGGGGACCCAAGTAGATAGTAATCTCTCCTTTGATAATCACATTGCCAAAGTGGTTAGAAAATCCTTCTACGTGGCCCACCTAATCACAAAAGGGTTCGCATCCAGATCAAAAGAAGTCATTGCGCCCCTCTATTCATCACTCATCAGACCCATCATAGAGTACAATGCCCCATTTGGGATGTACCTTACAAGACACCTGCAACAGCTGGAAAGACCACAGTAGTCCCTCACCAACAGGATCACTGGCCTCAAACAGATGCCCTATGCAGCTCAACTGAAGAAACTCCAGCTGTACTCGATTGCATACCGCCTACTCAGAGGTGATCTCTGCCTGACATACAAGGCCATGTCCAGCCCAGAATTGATGGACATGCTGCACCTAAAGAAAACCTTTTCCCCTCAAGCCACAAGCTCTAGGGTTCTAAACCTCACCAGAACAATAAATAGGATGTGTGGAGGGATAGAGTCCTGTCCCAGAGACTTCCCATGCTTTGGAACAAGATTCCAATCTACATTAGGCAGAGCTCTTCGCTAACACTCTTCAAGAGAAAACTTGATGAGTGGATGGGAAACAGAAAGTTTACCCCACGGATCACTTCAGTGGCTCTGCTGGACAGAGGCACAGGGAACTAATCTAGGGGGGCAGCAAAAGCCAACACATTCTGGCTAGGCTTATAAATGCCTTTGGGGAGATAGCCTAGTACCTACTTATGAACCTGTGATGCAGATATCAATGCATTCCAAGGTAAGCAGTGCTTACAGCATGTGGATTTTTTGTTGAAACTCCCAGCATTGAGCACCAATACCTTTATGCTGTCAAAAGTCTATTTTGCTAAGTTAGAAGTCTTTGAAGAATGACATTGCCTAAAAAAGGCACTATATATGTGAACAAGGTTTTAGCCAATATATGAAAGCCTTGGGGAAATACTTGCAGGCCATCCCTGGAAAGCATTTAAAACTGTCTGCTATCTCTTCCCAAACTGATATATATTAGACCGCACTTGAATGACACCATAGGTAAGCCAATTGTTGAAATTAATAATCATTTGCTTATATTGTGGAATCATTCTCAGTGATGGTAACGTGATGCTTAAAGCTATGTTTGCACTTGCCTCATTCACATATTCCAAGAGCTCTATCATGTCTCTCTCTTCATATAGTCCAAGGTGGTATGCTTCTAGTCATTTACAATTTTGTGCACTGTGACTGTGTCATATGTGTACTTGTGGTGGAAGGACTTGGGTGCATGTGTGCTATGGCAAATCCTGGCACCCGACAGGCAGCTATCCATTATTTTCTTCTTATTTATTTTGCTGAGTGGTGCATCAGTGGTCTCACTATTTAGTCACCTGTGACTAAGATGCTTGATTGCATGAGATTTGCCTTATGGGAGTAGAGAGACTGTGTCTCACAGCATAGGTAATGAATAATTAAGTCACACATTCTTGCCATTTGCCATATGTTAGGGCAGAGAATAAAACAGTAGTCATTATGTGACATCTCAAACATTTACATTTATACATTCGTTGCTACTGCAGGTATAATTTCAGATACTTGGAAGAGGTAGCGAGAGAATTGATGAGGGGTGGTAAGAAGAAAGTTGAAGATGGAGGGATCTGTAATAGAGAATGTCCTCTCAGCATATACAAGCAATTATAGGGCAGCAATGTGTAACAGCAGATGAGTCTGAAGATGTAAGGGACAAGAAGTGTTTTTTAAAGGAGATAAGTCTTTGCAAGGCACTGCAAATCGTCCAAGTAAAACCCTTGAACAGTAATTTGCACATGCGTAAAGTTAATCTTTAGGAAATAGGGAGCCGGGTCTATATTATTTCAGCGAACGCTTAAAATAGCAAATGCTGTTTAATCGACCCAATAAAGTTGAAATCCCTAAATCCCAAACACACAGAATAGCAATTTTTTCCCCAGGGAAAAAAATCACTGGACCATGTTTGGGACTTTGCTATTTCCTCCACTGAAGTGCAATCCTGGAGTTGGTCTGTTTAAGTAGGGGGGGATGCGCTATTTTAAGCGTTCGCTGAAATAATATTGACCCTAGGGAGCCATTTCACTGTTTAATAGCATGATAGTGGTGGAGCTTCTTACACGTATCAGCAATGAATCAAGATATTCAGTTCTGCATTGTTTAGAGCTTTGAAGGTTTTGGATGAAATGGACCCAGTGACAGAAAGAGAGCATTCAAGGATGGGCAGAAGTACTCTTTTCCTAATTATACCTGGACACTTTATAGTTAGCAGACAGGAGGAAGATTTGCAGATTATGAACCGCAATATTATGAACCATAATAATGAATGTAGAACTGCATTCATTATTATGAGTTCAGCATTGTGAATGTAGATCGCGGTACAGTGGGGACTGGTGAATTTCCCATTTTCCTCACTGTAGTGCGATCTCAGAGTTGGTATATTTAAGTTGCAGGGGGTGTGGGGGTGCAGGTTGGCTTGCCCCTCTGAAAAACGTCCATGCTAACACTGACTTTCGATTCCAAAAGTTCGGTGTTGTGAATGGGACCGTCGCAGTGATGAGATCTGATATTATGAAGGGATCGGTGAATACATTTTTGTTGTTTCGGTTCAGTATTGTGCATAAACGCACAACTGCCATTCTGAATTTTGATAGTAAACCTATATACATATATATATATATATATATATATATAGAGAGAGAGAGAGATATTTATGTATGTATACACATACATATATGTAGATCTAATCAAAAAAGGGTGCTTGAGAAGGGCAAACTTCTGTAATATGAGAGAGAGTGCCAGAAAGCTTTAGCAGGCAAAATGAGAGGTTGGGAGACCCCCTTAAGTATATCAATACTACCTTCATTGAAATAGCTAACTTAAGAACAAATTTAATATACAATAAAAGAAAGGGAAAACATGGCATTTTTTAAACAAAGAGGCTATGAAATTAAGCAAATGTGCTAGAATGAATAAGGAAGTATAAATCAATAAATACGAAGGAAGAAAGGAAAGTGTGCAAGTTAAAACCAGTGAATAAGATAAACACAAAGGCACAAGCAGAATAAAATATAATAATATTCATGAAAAAAATACAATACACTATTTCTACTAGCTTATGGAAGAAAAGAAGACAAATGGAGGTATGATAAAAGAGTTTCTTGGATAAAACATGGAAAAAGTCAAGCCTGATAAATGAGTACTTTTCACCAGTAATCAAGAAGAAAGACAAAGGATACTTAACAAAACTATTTAAGCATAATAGGACTAAAGAAGGATAAAATGGATTGACCTCAGCTCTCTATGCAGAAAAGAACTCAAATTAGTAACCATGTAGAAGTTAATAATCTCTGATGGTAGTCACTAATGATGTCTTTTTTAAAGGAGCAATGCTTTGGTAATACCACTAAACATTTTTTAATAATCATGGGTGGAGGGTGAGGTTCCTGATTAATAAGAGAGGGTAGATATGATTCTGTATAACAAATGTGGGAACAGGAGATAGTTTGAATGCAAAAAAAGAGAAAATTGTAGAAACAATGTGTGATGCCCGTGCACTGGCCCAGCAATCAAGGAGCCTCACTCATCACCACTAACCCCAGTGAGGGGTGCCCATATAGGGAAAGGATAATAAATACACGCACAGTAAAGTACAATTTCCCTTAAGAGCACAAAGAGATCACAGTCAGTCTGGGGCTGGTTTCTGCCTTTCTCTCCAGGTACCCAATAAGACTCCCCACTGGCACAGCTATAGGGTCTAGATCTCAACCTAGTGGGCAAGCTAAAACCTCCAGCACCCTCTCTGTCCAACCAGTGCTTTGTGTTCCTGCCCAAGTAGCTGAGACACACACTTTGAGATATGTGTTATATACAACCACACAGATACTCCTGGAGAAGGCTAGCGCAGGTTCTCCAGCTGTGCCCCTTTTACCCAGACTATACAGTAGTACCACTTGCCACCACCCACTAATATTTATCAGCTACTAAAAAGGCCCTTAACAAAGGGTGTCCAATTATTACTGTACAATATTATTATCCAAATAGTAAGTGCAACTGAACAGTCAAGGCGTATTGCAGTGGCTTGGTCAGTATCACTAAATATATGCAATGTACTCTTAGAGCTTAAATTATCTCTACACAAAACAGCCACAATTGAATGGTTTAAAATATTTAATAATAAATAATAAAACCACAAGACAATACTTCTTACTACACAGTGTTTAGAGATCACAGAGAAATACTTAAAATAACACAGTATAAAAGTTCTTACATCAGTACAGAATAAAACCAATCTAATCTTCCTAGTTCCTAGCTATATCTAAGAGAAAATACAGTTCTAAAATAAACTTACATATAGAGCAAAGCAGTGCTGGTGATGTTGGATGTTCTGAAGACAAATGGTAAATGCCCTCATTCTTCCTGTCCTTAAATTGATAACACAGTACCACTGATTCATTTCAGATTACATAATTTCTTTCTGGTTCCCAGGCTAATAGAAACTCAGAGGTTAGTAGCTCTATTGATCATGTAGCTGGTCAGGAAGCAAGAGCAATAAAATTATGCATCTAAATTCTAGCCATTAACTTTGACCTCAAAACAATAGGCAGAATGCTTACCTCTAGACATCTCAGCTCCAAGTTTTAGATCAAAGAATTTCACAATGCTTGACTTATCAGCTTTCTTACAGCAGAGTGCACTGTTGTTACATTTTTTTTCAGTTCAACATCCAATACAGTCTTTTCACATTTAAGAGAACAAGCCTGTGGCTTACATTAATATTTACAAATAACAGAATTATCTACAAAATTCTATCTAGCTAGGCTGGCAGCCTTTACATATCTTCCACACATTGCTCCAGCATTTTGGACATACTGCGGTGCATAAGAATCTAGGCAACATGGCTATTCAGCAAGTATGTCATTATTAGTTGGTGTCATCCTACCAACAGTGCAGTATGCAGTTCTAGTGACTTCATTAGTGTAATGACATAAAAAGGACAGAGGCAGTGCAAAGGAAAAAAGCTAGTATGTTGCTTGAATTGCAGCAGGAGCCATATAAAATATTATGAAACAGGTTAACATGTATTTTTTGAGAAAAGGATTTGGGCAGTATACATGAGGATTCTGTATAGTCTAGCTATGTACCGACATTCAAATAAAGAGATGCATGAGAACAGCAGGTCATGTCACAGTTTAAAGACACAGTAAGCAACATAAGGTAGATATTAAGACACGTTTCCAATGCAAGAGTGGTAGATGACTGAAGTAGCATTCATCAGCCAATGATGGAATTTCAAAATACATGCCATGTGTATAAGGTCATATAAGGTCATTTGTATGAGGATAAGTAGGACTTATAGCTTAATCTGTGTGTAATGGATAGCCTGCTTTGGACAAGCAGTCCTTATCTGCCATCATAATCTGTTTCTTTTGTGTAAATTTTACAGATTGTTACACGTATTTGTCTGCTTGTATATTGAAATGAAATTATGTGTATATATGTAATATCAGACTCTGATCTTTTCAACAGATAGTGAAGGTCATGTGCTTGACCTTGTTAATGATGAGTTGCCTGATTGTAAAATATCTGATATTGACAAAAAGAAAAATTTAGAGCTGCTAGAAGAAGCAAAGAAGGCGAGTGAAAGATTTCTTACACGGAGAGGTCGAAGGTCAAGAAATAGCCTCACAGAATCTTCCACAGGTAAACATTCAATGGTTGTTAATTGCTGTTTTACTTGGGTATGATACAGAACTTTTCAGTTCTAGTTACAACTAAAATGCATTAGTAAACATTTTGACTTTAAACATGGAAATGCTCTTTCTTTCAATAACTAAAGTAAAAACTGTCTTATTACCTCCCAAGCCACAGACTTTGTTAACTGCTATGCTAAAAGTATATTATGCAATAAAAAATAAAGTCACACTGGTTCTTTGATATTGAGATGGGGATCCTTGACTGTAACCCAAAAGACTCGGGTTCAGTTACTGCCATAGACACTGGAGGAGCAGGTTGGTGTGACAAAACTAAGCCTGCTGCTCACCTATTCCTGATGGTTGGAAATGGGGCACACATCTTGGGAGGTGGGCCCTGGCCATGCATCTTTGTTGCAGATTGTGAATCTCCTGAAGATGCTGCTGGTTTACAAGAGAATGAAGCTAGTGAGGGGAATATGTCATGCACTCATAGGTTCATAGGTGTTTACTAGGCTATTGACCACAAGAGCCTTTTTAAGCCTAGCCAACGATCCCAAATCTCTGACAAGTTCTGATACTCTTGATAAGTGTAAGCATGGGCCTGGGAGATGAAACATTTACTGGTTGCCTGTGTCCATTAGAGACAAATGTGCCAAACCAGGGATGCATTTCCGGTTTTCCATCCAATTGTCCAAGTTGCCCTTGAATTGGGTGCTCACTACACCCATTATACATTTATCCCTGGGGCTTCTAAGAAGATGTGTGTGGAGATATGAGAAGAGCTAATTGCCTGCCTGAATGATGGCTGCAGCATGATTTGCTCTCACTTATAAGGAGCAAATAGGCACAGTCATAGTGAAAGTCCAGATGGCATCCAGAGGTGTAGAAAAAAGGAAAATAAAGCTGTGACTTTCAATAAAAACATTTTAGGCTGTTTATGCCAGGACACAAATCTGCATTTCTATTCATTTACTCAGTAATTAAAATGGCATGATTTTTCCTAGAGTTTTCTGCTGTTTCTGCATGTTTCAATTTCATAGGTTCATAAGTTAGCACTATTCAGCTGTATTTTTAATTTTGTTTAGACCTGCCTGTATATGATTAAACCAACCTAATGCATGACATAATGAATGCACTTTTTTATTTTTTCTTTGCAGTTCATCTGCAGAACTCGAACTTATTTGCCCTTTTATCTATGACACAGTCATTCTTGAAACATATTCACCAGGCAGGTCTGTTCAAAGGGGAAGATGGGTAGTAAATACCCATATCAATGCAACACAACATAACATAAAATCAAATAAGTTAATATCATATACAAACAAAGAGCATTTTCCATTGTGACCACCCTCACCACTCACATCAGCGATCACATACCCTTCCACCTATATATTTATCCAGACTGTTGTTAAATATATCCAGGTTTGATGTGCATGTGATTTCTTCTGGCAAGGTGTACTGCTCCTAATCTACCCTTAACAAAACAATACCTTTCTTATGGTGGTTAAGAGTATCTTATGTACGTATATATGTTTGTATTTGTGTATGTATGAATGTATGCATGTATGTATATATGTATGTATATTTTATTTATTTGACATTTGTTAACCGAGTTAGTCCGTATGAGCAGAAGCCTATTTTCAGTGGAGACCCAAGGAGAAAAGCTCCAGAATTACACCAAAGAAAGTGCAGTATAAAACAACAGTATCAATATACAAAAGATATAAACAGTTCAGAATACAATTAGTTCAAGTTACAAAACCAGTTATGCAGAAAACTAACAATGAGAATAAAAAAATCTATGCATGAATGTACACATGTATGCATGTATGAATGTATTATGTATATATGTGCGCCTACATGTATGTATGTATGTATGTAAGCATTCATTTTTTTTACCAAGACAGTGCACTCGTCTCAGTGAATCATTTTCAAGTACAGCCTGTGTATACAACTACCAAGAAGAGTGAATGATATAGCAATAACCCACTCCTGGGTGTGGGTAATGTGGGATTTATCCACAGTTGGCGTGGACAACAGTGGGTAAATCCCACATTACCCACACCCAGAAGTGGGTTATTGCTATTATACTATGACATTATTTAAGAAAAGAAATAATTACTTTTCTTAAATAATGGCATTGTATAATGCCTCTTTGCTGCCCTTCCGCAGCTGTCTGGTATCCGCGGCAGTTCTGATGTACTGCGCATGCCTACGCAGTACATCAGAGCTGTGGCCAAAAGCAACGGAGAAAGCAAGATCTCCATTGCTTTTTACTGTTTTGCTATGTTAAACCCATTTAACATAGCGAGACAGGTTTAAAAAAAAAGCAACGGAGAAAGCAAGATCTCCGTTGCTTTTTACACACTGTGTTGCTATGTTAAAGGAGTTTAACATAGCGAGACAGCTTTAAAAAAAGCAATGGTGATCTCTGTTGCTTTTTTTAAACCTGTGTCGCTATGTTAAACTCTTTTAACATAGCGAGACAGTGTTTTAAAAGAGACTTATACTAATGGGAAAAGTCCGGCGACCAGACCTTTTTCCATTAGTATAAGTCGATTTACAATGTGCACGCTAGCCAATCAGCATGCACGTTTTAGAATATTAATGGGGAGTCATGGTATAAATAAGTATAATCCCCAGTAATGAACGCAAAAATACCAGCAGGCATATATATAACAGAAAATATGTACAAGAAATCAGCAGATGTAGACATAATAGGAAATATGTATAAGTAATGTAACACTGGTGAGCGATTATCACAGTCATAGATTACTGATGAGATAGTTAGAGAAATTAGTGAGGATAGGCGTGGGAGAAGTAGATGAGATGATAGGAGGTGCCCCATCTTGTGAGAGAAGAGGTTAATGCATACCACTACTCATACACATAGTACGCATCAAACATGTAAATCCACATACTTGGAGGTTCTCTCAAAAAACTTTCTGAAACACCAGAGATGACCAAAACACAAGTCTGCTACAGCTAACACAGTCTCCACAGCACCCATGACACAGTAACATCAGTGTCTCACCCACCAAGCCCATAAGGCGTAGCACTCAAAAACCTAGTTTTCTTGTCTTTGGAGACTCAACAGTGAGACACATGAATGTCCCACTCACCAGGGTGAAGAAAGAGAAAGTCACAGTCAGCTGCCTGTCCGGTGCCAGGATTCACCAAATCATGCATGCACTCAGGTCTCTCAGCAACAAGTACTGTTATGACTGTCTTAGTTCATACTAGTGTGAATGATCTGAGATGTACCTCACTGGACCACATGAAGAGAGACATGGTCGAGCTCTATGAGTGTCCCAGGCAGGTATGTCCCTAGCCTTGAAAAGCATACTACCCTCACCTAGAATGATGTCACAATATAAACAAAAAAATTATTGATTTCAATAATTGGCTTAGTTTTTGGTGTCATTCCAAGGGGATCCAGTTCCTGTCTGCCTGGGATGCCATGAGCTGCTTAGCAAGAGATGGTTTGCACCTGACACTGCTAGGCATTTGTCTGCTGGAAAGGCTCTTGCCTCCCACATAGTGCCTTTTTTTGGCAAGGTCTCGAAGACAACATTATCGATGTGAAATTAACCAATCAGAACAAAATAAGGGTCATGCTGCTAAATGGTAGGAGTGTAAACCAAAAACTGCACTGCCTGGAAGCACTACTATTACTAGAAGATGTAGATGTCTGTGCAGTCACAGAAACCTGGTTTAAGGCCTCAGAGAATACCCCAGCCCTGCAAGGCTACAATGCTTTCCACACCTTTAGACCACAAAATGAATGTGTGAAAACCAAAAGAGGCGGTGTTTCAATCTATATTAGAGATAAATTCACCTCACATCTAGGTAGACTGGACAATTCCATGGAGTTTCTCCTGGTCCAGATTATGGTGGGTAAGACTCCCCATTCAAGTCATAGCCAGTTATAGATCCCCCTCAGTGGGCATGAGACCCATGAAGCCTACTTAACCAAACTGAAGACAACTCAAATTTTACTGAACACACTGGTTCTGGGGGATTTCAATTATCCCACCATTAACTGGGAAACCTACTCTAGCCCAAACTCACTAGCACAAAAGTTCCTTGACTTTCTGAATTCAAATGCCCTGGAGTAAATTGTCCATACCCCAAAAAGAGGAACAAACATTCTGGATCTGGCCCTCACCAGCATGTCAACAGGTGCACTGTTGCAACTGTTGGACCCTCATTATTTAAAGCTGACAACAATCAGTCACCTTTGAAATGACACTAACACCAGAACTCACAAAGGGTGAAATCAGGCTAAAAAACCACCAAGGCAAACTATACCCTCCTAGGTGAGGGTATAAATGCATTCCAAGCCCCACCCCAAGCTGAAAGTGGAAAATATGTCAAAGCTTACAATACAGCCCTATACAATCACTTGCATAAGTGTTTAAACTCAGCTGTATCAGATAGAATCAAAGCCAGAGCCCCAAGTAAAATCAAGCTGCCATTGTGGACTTACATCAACAACAAGCTCTACAATAAATGCAAAATGTTGCTGTCCAAGAAAACAAAGACAAGGACCCACCAATGGAAAAACACCCTCCTCAACCTTAACAGGCAAATAAGACAACTTGTCAAATCTTCCAAGAGCTCCTTTGACAGAAACTAGCAAGTACTGCCAAGGATAAGGCCATTTACATCAGTGTACATAACCTAAAGGGTAGGGCCCAAGCATGTGCAGAACTGTTCTCCAATGGTATCACACACACTGACCCCACAGAGATAGCAAACCTGCTAGTGGATAGGTTTGGTGAACATTTCATTCCCTTAATCCCTCCTAACTTACAACAAACCCTCCCCAAACTCCTCCCTACCATACATATCTGAAGAACAGTTCCTCAAAGCCCTGTCCAAAACAATGAATATGGCCTCTATGGGGCCAGATGACATCTCAGGCTGTCTTCTAAACAGGATACAACATGAACTAGCATCACAACTAAGTACCTTTTTCACTCATTGCCTAAACACAGGCTTTGTTTCTGTGGAATGAAGAACAGCAACAGTTATTCTCCTCCACAAAGATGGCCTAGCAACAGGCCCAGGGAATTACAGACCCATAAGCCTGACCAGCTTCATCTGTAAAGCCATGGAATGTATCATTATGGACCTCATAAACAAAGACATAGGTGACCGCCAAACCCTGGCTCCTACCCAATTCAGCTTTGTGAAGGGCAGATCCTGCCTGTTAAATCTGGTGGATTTCTTTGAAAGTGTGACCAAGGCCATTGATGAGGGCATATCTGCACACACAGCATACCGCGACTTGGCAAAGCTTTCAACACAATCCCATATTCAGGCATTACCAATAAACTTAGCATTACCAGGCTATAACTCATACAACACTTTTTGGCCACCTAACTTGGACCAGAACACCAAAGGCTGAGGTGTGTCCATATTCATTAAGGATATCCACACCTCCAGGCTAGTTGCTCAGCATAATGCATCCAAGGTTATCCAAGTGCAACTAACTCTGGGCAAGACTGCAATCCAAATTGTAACTTGCTACAGATCCCCCACCATGCCCCAGGATTCCCACTCCACTTTTCCTAATATACTGGAAAATATTAGGGTTCAACCAAACACCCTAATAATGGGCAATTTCAACTACCCCGCCATTAACTGGGAAAACTACTCATGTACCAACTCCTTCGCTCAACGCTTTCTGGAATTCATAAATCCCAATGCCCTGGATCAACTTATCTATACCCCCACTAGGGGCAATAATATCCTAGACCTAGTCATTACCAACATGAGTGACCAGTGTTCCACACCTGAAGTCAACTCCTCATTGGTCAGATCCGACCATAAGCTAATCACCCTAGATATCCACATCCCGCACTCACACCCCATTAAGGAAATCACAGTAAAAATTTTCTCCAAAGCCAACTTCATGCTTCTTAAGACAGAAGTGGTGAACTTCATGAAACCCATGCAGATGGACAATACAGTTATGACTGCTGAATCCTACACAGATGCACTCTATAAGCACTTACACAAGTGCATGGATCGTGCTTTCCCAAACAGAATCAAGATGATATTCTCCAAAAAAAGGAAGCCAATCTGGTGGTCCCCTGCCATAAACAAACTCTACAACAGAAGGAAGAAACTGTTGCAAAAGAGAATAAAATCCCATGAGTGGAGGAGTTCCCTGGTCAGCCTCAGTAAAAAGCTGAGATTCCCTTATAAGATCCTCCAAAGCTAGCTCTGAAAACAAAATCACCACTGATTCTAGGGACAACCACAAAGCATTCTATAGCTATGTCAAGAATCTCAATGGCAACACCCAGATCTGCTCTGAGTTACAGCACAACGGCATGAAAATTACAGAACCAACTGATATTGCCAACTTCCTGGCAGATAGGTTCAGTGCTAACTTTAGCCCGTTCTCACCCCCTAAAGGGCCCATATCTATACAGGAAGAATGCAGAGTCCCTGTAATCACAACTATGCAGTTAAATGCTGCACTCTCTAAAGCCAAAAATGCAGCATCCATGGGACAGCATCCCAGGCTGTATTTCATATGAACTTCAGAATGAACTGGCTGCTCACCTAAGCACCATGTTCAATCATAGTCTCACATCAGGCTTTGTGCCCACTGAATGGCACACAGCAACAGTTATCCCACTCCACAAAGAGGGAGGCACTACTGATCCTGGGCACTATCGCCCTATTAGCCTGATGAGCCTGGTCTGTAAGGTCATGGAATGTATTTTGGAACTCATAAACAAAGACATTGTTAACCTCCAAACTCTGGACCCCACCAATTTGGGTTTGTGAAAGGCAGATCATGCCTCCTGAACCTGATCGACTTCTTTGAGGCAGTCACCAAAGCTGTAGATGAGGGTAAGGTGGTTCACACAGACTATCTTGACCTTGCCAAAGCTTTCACCACCATCTCCCATTCTGAAATTATAGCTAAACTCACTAAACTAGGTATAAATCCCTATGTCACAAGATGGGTTGCCAATTGGCTCATTGACAGAACCCATACTGTAAAATGCAGACTCCAAATCTGACTTCAAACCAGTGACAAGTGGAGTACCACAGGGTTCAGTCCTGGTACCTCTCCTGTTTGGTATCTACTTCTCTGAAGTACAGGCTAACACAGAAGGCCTTTGGCTAATGAAGTTTGCAGATGACTGCAAACTAGGAGCCAAAGTTGAGTCCCAAATGATGTGGACATCCTACAGAAGGGCCTCACTGACACAGATGACTAGTGTCAGAGCCATGGCCTGAAGCTCAATGCTAAAAAGTGCATTATCATCCCCTTTGGTAAAAACTCTGCACCCATGAACTACCACATATGTGGCAGTCTACTTAATGCCAAATGTGTGATAAGAGACCTGGGGACCCAGGTGGACAGTAGTCTCTCCTTTGATAATCACATTGCCACAGTAGTCAGGAAATCCTTCTATGTGGCACATCTCATCACAAAAGGGTTCTCATCCAGGAAAAAAGAGGTCATTGTTCCCCTCTACTTGACATTCATTAGACCCATTATAGAGTACAATGCCCCTTTTGGAATGTACCTTGCAAGACATCTGGAGCAGCTGGAAAGGCCACAGACCTACCTCACAAAGAGGATTACTGGCCTCAAACAGATGCCTTACACTGACCGTCTCAAAAAACTCCAGCTTTACTCCATAGCATATCGCCTACTCTGAGGTGATCTCTGCCTAACATATAAAGCTATGTCAAACCCAGAGCTGTTGGACATGCTGCACCTAAAGAAATCCTAATCCCTCCAAGCTACATTCTCTAGGGACCTAAACCTTGTCACCACAATAAACAGGACATACTGGAGGGATAGATTCCTGTCCCAGTGACTTCCCATTCTCTGGAACAAGCTACCCATCTATGTCAAGCAAAGTACCTCATTCGCACTCCTCTAGAAAAATCTTGATAAGTGGATGGGAAATAGGAAATACACTCCGGGGATCACTTCTGTGGCTCTGCTCGACAGGGGCACAGGGAAATAACCTTCTTGGGTGGCGTAAGCCAGGGAACCTTGTTGGCTAGGCTTACTTAGGCCCTTGGGCCGATAGCTTAGTACCTAACTATGAACCTATGAACCTATAAACTTCTTTATTGTAAGATGGGTTACCAAGTGGCTCACAAACTGGACACACACTATCAAAGTGGGTGGCTCCACATCAACCAGCAGACCTGTTGCCAGCGGTGTGCCACAGAGGTCAGTGCTGGGCCCCTACTGTTTGGTATATACTTCTCAGAAGTTCAGGTCAAAACTAAAGGGTTGTGGCTGACCAAGTTTGCAGATTACTGCAAACTAGGTGCAATCATTGAATCCCCAAATGATGTCAGTATACTACAGGATGTTCTCACACAGATGAATGACTAGTGTATTAGTCATGGTCTCAAACTGAATGCAAAGAAATGCATCATCATTCACTTTGGCACAAACAATGTCCCCTCACACTATCAAATCAATAACAAAACTCTAGGTACCCATGAAGTGATAAGGGACCTGGGATCACAGGTTGACCGCAACCTTAACTTCAACCACCACATGTCCGCCATTGTAAGAAAAGCTTTCCATGTAGCTCACTTGATTAGTAAAGGCATCCCCTTGTGAGCAAAAGAAGTTATAACCCCCTATACTCAGCACTTATCTGGCCCATAATTGAGTATAACATCCCATTTGGTATGTGCCATACTAAGTCCCTACAGCAGTTATATAGACCTCAGAGGTTTCTAACAATGAAAATTAAGGGCCTCTAGCATGCACCTTACATGGACTGACTAAACTCCCTGTCTCTGTACCTCCATAATGTATAGACTTCTTAGGGGAGACTTATGCCTGGCCCACAGAGCAACCCAGGACCCAAGCCTGATGAACTTACTGTATATCCATAAATCAAATGGTTCTAGGGCTACCCATTCCAGGGACTTAAATATGGCATGTGACTTAAATAGGACATTTTGGAGGGACAAATTTATGTCCCAGTGACTGCCACATCTTTGGAACAGGCTGCCAATTCTTGCAAAACAGAGCACCTCTATGACACAGTTCAAGAGGAACCTGGATACGTAGATGGGGCACCATAAATTCTTACAATTCTTACTGGAGATAGTTCCCACAACCCACTTGGACATGGGCAGTCATCACTAAATGCAACCTTGAGTACTGACTAGTACATTTATGGTATTACATTGAGCTGAAATGGTTAGGTTTAAAATGATATCCAGCTAGACAGCTTAGTAATGTCCTATGATCCTATGAGGTGAATAAGTGCAATTATATGATGGAGTTATTTTGAAAGAATGTGCAATCAGCCTTTTTGAATAGGTAATGCCTTAGTTCTTTTTTGGAGTTGTTGAATCCTTGAGTGGATTTTATATCATCTGGGATGGAGGCCCGTCTTTTTGATCAGTATGGAGAATACATGATCTATGCTTTTTAGTTTGGAGGAGGGAGTTAGTGAGTATGTTGTGGGGTTGGGTACAGATCTAAGTATATAACTTGGTTGGAGTTTATCTTGTATTCTGAATGCATAATAAGAGATTGTTTACTCAGGAACCACTTTGACCAGTTTGAATAGAAATATAAGTATATTTCTGTGAGTGATGATAAACCATTTAGTTTTGGATAAGGTAAGGCAGTTCACTGCAGTCTCTTTCTTCCTTAGAGTCGTTTTGTTTTTTTCCCTTAAACCAAGACAGACCTTTGGGTTTTCATACTATGTGGGTTTGTAATCCAAAACTAGATCACCTGTTACCCTTCAATAAATGAGGGAGACAGTCAATTTGTAGGGGGTTTTCTTTGCACTGAACTGGCAACAAACCTATCATCTGCCTCACCAACCCTTTTTATACTCATTCCAGTTTTGCTTCTAAATCATTTCTGGACTGTTAACTTATATTACCTTTGTATTCCAGACTTGATTAATCTTAAGCTGTCTTCAGAAAAAATAATACTGGGTGGTCTGAGCTCTGCCCCAGCTTGTTGCTTAAACTGCGTGTAGTCTTGTTTGTTTACAAGGACCTTACTGCTCAGCTGGTTGTTGTGACCTCTCCCACTGAAGTACTTGTCCTGCTTGCTTAAACTTCTTGCAGGCTTGTTATTTACCACTGATTTTGGTACTATCTTGGCTATCATGACCTTTAGCACTTAAGATCCTTGCAACTACTAACTAATCTTATAACAACATATTTGTGCACATCCTCATAATGTTCAGTTTTCAATGTTTAACGTTATATTAAACTCAAATCCTAAACAGGCCTTCAAAGAGTTTGCCAAAGACATATCTAGGATCAAATACTCTTTCTCCCAACTAACAATCCAAACCTCTTTTAAAAGAGGTAACAGAGTCAAGTTATTTTATCATAAGTGGGAATAAATTCCACCATCTTCCAGCTCTACAATGAAATGAATTTTTTAAGACATTAACTTCACAAATTTTTGCATCCACCAATATCATTAACAGATAACCCCTTTTATTAATTGCAACTCTTACTTCATACAATACATATACAACTGCCTAACAATTTGATCTCCTCAGTCAGCCTGTAGTTTATGGAATAAAGTGACAGAATGTATAACATTCTTTTATATTTTAATCTCCTCAAACTTGTAATCTGTGTGGTAAAGTATTTCTGCACCTTTTCATTACTGTTTAACTGTGTGTTATTATATGTACATATAGATGTCCTGTATTCCAACTGACTTATAAATAAGAATCAAAACCTCTCTATTCCTGCTATCAGTAGTTTTGAATATATTTTAATCTCACAGTTACAGGTCTCAATAAAATTCACCCCCTCCCAAAAAAATGTTATCAGCTTTAATATCTAAATTCACGGTGGCTTCTGTCTCTTTCCAAATTGAACTTTCCATTATATATCGATAACATGGATTACTATTTCCAAAATTCATAACACAAGGCTTTTAAACATTAAACTGCATGTATATTGAAACTGCCCAGGATTGTAGGATATCCACATACTCTTGTACCACGTACTGGCTCTAGATATTAGTTATGACTGGACCAACTTTGGAGTCATCCACATATTTACTTATCAAATTTTACTGGAAATAGAAAAACTGACATAAGTATCCTAAATAGTACAGGGTCCAGAACTGACACTGAGGGACACCAGAGATTATCATTTTCTCTTCTGTGATAATATTACCAGTTTTCTCCTAAAACTTTACTACTTTTTTCATCCATTTTCCCACATAACCATTTATATTGTTCTCAGTCGTTAATGATGCTACACTAGAATGTTGCACTGATTCAAAAGCTTTGGTCAGGTCCATGTAGATCACATCAACAGACAATCTAGCATTCAAAGCTTCCAAATAGATTGGTAAAAATAGAGCAGGCTTGTTACACAAGAACAACCTGGGATAAACCCATGCTTATTTACTCATAGATGCATTAGTAATTTGTGATATAACCTTTTCAAAACATTTAAAACATTTTCCTAGATTACAGGTCAGGCTTATTGGTCTGAAATGTTCAACAATAGTGGGGTCCCATCCTTGGGTACTGAAACAATGAAAGCCTCCTTCCATACATTTGGGACAAGCCCCATATGCAGTGATTTTTTGAAAGAGTTGTGGAAGGGCTATCCACCTTGCAGTTTAAACCTTGGTTCTAGATGATTGTCAGTTTTGAAGTTTAAAAAGTTTAAAACTTAAACTCACTTAGAACATACTTAAAGAATATGTGGCTATGCCCATGTATTACATAAGTCCTCAAATTATTCCACTTATATACCTCACTTCCTAATATACCTAATGTAATATATATTACAGTCTAGGTCTTCTCCTAATGCTGATTGATTTGTATACTTATTCTGTTATTAACCATGTGTAACTATTTTTTCCTGTATATATATATATATATATATATATATATATATATAGGTCTTGTTATGTCTTCTGCAGTATACTGTATTTTAAGATATTGTTTGAAAATTCTCTGTATACTGTATTTTAACATATTGTGTAAAATTTTACTTACTGTGGTGCTTTTCTCCCCAGGCATCCGCTGAAAATGAACCTGTGTCCAGTCAGACAATCCCAGTTAACAAATGTAAAATAAATAAATACAAATAAAATAAAAATAAATTGAAGTGACATCCTGACCTCATGTACAAAAATGGGGAAAAAGGGTTTATGGATGGATGGATGGATGGATGGATGGATGGGTGGATGGATGGATGGATAGATGGGTGGATGGATCCAATAAACATGCGACAATATCCTTTATTATAAATCCTCCCAAAATCTTCTAATACAATGTGGGCTTGCAGCAGTAGTAGATTTCATCATATTATAAGGTATACGGCCACCTGTGTAAACTGGATGAACATTAGACATGTATCCTTTCTGTCGCCAGCCGCATTGTGCTTCATGTTTTTGGTAGTGTAGAAACTGCAAATTATACTCAGACAATGAACTTCTAGTTGACTTACATGATATAATCTGTAAATGGTGTAAGTGTCTACATACCTTAGAGGCCAGCCTCTCACCCATGAAGAAGGTCTGTGAGCACCACATACTGTCACCGACACCTCTGCACAAACATACAAAACCAACATATACTGAGCTGGTGAAAAAGTAATTTCCTGAGTGTCCTAGAAGTCTCAGCAGAACTGTATAGATATGACACCACCACCTTCACACATAGTAAAGAGTCATATGGTTGTAGACTATAAATTGTCAGCTACCAACACTAAATGCAGTAGTACAATGGAAATGTCCACATAATCGGTAATTCCACTGTCAGGAGCAATGACTCCATGTTTATAAGGGGGGGGGGGCAACAGCAGGTTGACAGTTAGTTGCGTCTCTCGTGCCAGGATACATGATGAAACAAATGCTCTTCAATACCTTGTACCACATAAATATGAATATGACATGGCGGTAGCCCATGTGGGTATGAATGACTTGAAGGGCTCAACCCTGAGGGGCAGGCAGAAAGACATGTTGGATCTGAGTATGCATGTGTCAAATGCAGGCAAGACCCTGATCGTGAATGGAATCCTACTTTCATCCAGAATGATACTGAAATACAAAGAAGAGATACTTGGCTTCAACAGTTGTCTAAATATTTGGTGTCACTCTAGGATGGGCTAATAGGTGCCTTTTTGGTACGAGATGGTAGACAGATTATCTTGCTTTACAATGGCCTGCACCTCTCTTTCCATGACTTCTTTTTACTGGCTAAGACCACTGTTGCCAATGTAGTGCCATTTTAGGCAAAGTGTGGCAATTAGGCATTACGGTATAGCAGATAAAGATAAAGTTAAAGCACATTCCAAATCAAATTATATAAAGGCTGCTCTTATCAGTGCCAGAAGTCTTAATAACAAATTGCTTGACCTTGAGGTCCTCCTACAACATAAACACATCCATGTCAAAGTCATGATATTTGGTATCATACTCTGGAACAAACTACCTATCTATATCAAACAAAGCTCCTCATTAGCACTCTTCAAGAAAGATCTTGATGATTGGATGGGAGATAGGAAATTCACCCTGGGGATCACTTCTGTGGCTCTGCTTGACAGGGGCACAGGAAAATCATTTTCTTGGGTGGCAAAAGCCAGGGTACTGTTTGGCTAGGCTTATATAGGCCCTAGGGCCAATAGCCTAGTACCTACCTATGAACCTATTATAAAAATAGTAGTTCCTCCTTAATGGGTTTAGCACTTACCCTGTTGCAGAACTGAAAGAATTGGTGGGACATATTCATATTTGTCAGAAATCATATCACCTCTAAGCAGAATTCCCCAGGACTCTGAAACAGAAGTCACCAAACTCTAACTTACCCTAAACAAAACAAGTTATCAATTTATTGTCTGTTATATGATGCCTTCTATGTCCCCAGATGACCACAAAAAGATTCCTAAATGTACTTCCTGAAACAGCCATAATGAGAGCTGCTTTTCGGATGGGTGCTTTTAACTATTTATAAGTAAACTGATGCACCTGTACCCAAAAGTTGTATGTGTTCAAAATCCTGGACTAAATAAGTGTTAATTCCTTATAACAATTAGTTAACCAATCTACTAAGGGATGAAACATTCTAGACTTTGTCATTACCAGTATAGCCCCTTTGTGTATCATGCCTGTAGTATCCCTATCTCTGGTTAAAATCTGACCATATACTATTACCTTCACCTTCAAAGTCTCAACCCATCATTCCACCCCAGTGAACAAATCTGAATTTAAAGACATCAAAAGAAAAAAGTACTCAAACTCTATGATGAGTTCTCAGACTTTACTTGTTATGTTATTATCTGCTCGTATAGCTTCAGCTGCTACTTACATAAGACCTGGAATGCCCTTCTAGCACCAGATATATTGAAAAATTCAAAAACAAATGAACTACTCTGGTGGTCAGAATTATAAGTAAACTCTATAACTAAAGGACAAAAAAAAATAAAGTTCTATAATAAATTTAAATTGAAACACATTAGTTTCTAAAATTCTACAATAACTTGAAATATGCCGGATTTAAAAATTCAATCAAAAAGATCAGTAAAGAACTAAAAGGTACTATCAGACAGAACAAAGCACAAACTGGAACTAATATCCAAAGACAAAGACAATTTTAAATCCTTATTAAATTGCATCAGAACTTTGAGACATAACCGTGTTCTGAACATAAACAAAATATTATTACCCACTCAGACCTAAAGGATATCATGAAACTAGTCCCCCAACATTTTGGTTTTGTCAAAGGGAGGTTCCGTCTACTCACCTTATTAAACTACTTTGAGAGAATCACATAGGCTAAAAGTAGTGTTCACTCAGTGAATACAGCCTATATGGATTTGGCAAAGGCATCTGACACTATCCGCCATTCTGGTATTGTACATAAACTAAGAGATCTGAATGTAAACCCATAAGTGGTAAGGGAGATAGCCAACTATCTAAATATAGAACCCACAGAGGTAAAGTAGCAGTTGCCACTTCAGAAAGAAAGAGTGAGTAACTAGTGGTGAACTTGATGCACCGATGTTGAGACAACTCCTATTTGGCATGTACTTCTTCCACCTCCAAACCATAAATCCATATCTACAGGTAACGATGTTTGCTAATGACTGCAAGCTGGCTGTTATGATACAGTGTCACTACAGCAGGAGTTGATCATCGCTAGTCAATGACCTACTGAAAAAGGGCTAAAACTAAATACAAAAAAGTGTTGCATTGTTGCATTTTGTAAATAACTCTCATCTTCAACTTCATCTTACAGCATTGCTAATATCCCAATCCAAAATGATATAGCGATCAGGGATCTTGGCACCTGGGTTTACAACTCCTTTTTTGACCATCAGGTATCAGAGGTCAGGAAACCTTTTGTTAAACACAGCTGATCTCCAAGGGCATCTCATCCTTGTTAGAAACTATCATCTTACTGTACTCTCCTGTAATTAAAGCAGTTATGCCCCACCAATGTCAATATCCTTCAGGAGGATCAAAATCAGACAAATGATTCCTGCCAGGGCCATGGCCTAAACCTAAATGCATAAAATGGATTATCACACTCTTTGTGAAGCCAAAGACCTGTACAAATTACAACATTAATAGCATACCCCTAACAGTAGACTCAGAGGTGAGAGATCTAGGTACGCAAATAGATAGTAGCCTGAAGTTTGACTGCCATGTATCCATAGTGGTGACAAAGTCATATGTGGCACAGCTTATTAGTAAAGGTATGTCATCCACGTCCAAGAAGTTATAGTCCCACTGTACTCAGCCTCCTTAGACCAATAATTGAGTAAAATGCACTGTTTGGCATATACTTGACTAAGCACTTACAAGGAGTGACCCCAGAGGTTCCTTGCAAAGAAAATACAGAGCGTTACCAACATGTCCTATGCAGATATATTAAAAGTCCTATCCCTTTACTCTGTATCCTATCAACTATTACAGGGTGACCTGTGCCTAACCTACAAAACAGTCTCAAATCCAGCCCTGATGGAGTTGCTACATATCTGTAAGACAAACACAAGAGTCACCCAATCTACGGATCTAACCTAGTCAGTGACTCAAACAAAACATGTTGGAGAGACAGATATTTGTCACAGAGATTACCCCTTCTTTGGAACAGGCTTCCTATTCATATTAAACAGAGATCTTCTCTGGCCCTCTTAAAACACAGTTTGGATCAATGTATGGGGAATCCCAAATTCAGACATGGGTTATCGCCTATGTCCCTTAGGAGCCACATATTGGGTAAAATCGGATTATACTGCCTAGGCATGTAAGGACTCTTAAGCTATTGTCCTAGTAATCTCCTATGATCTATGAACCTGCCCAGACCCATCCCACTGCTAGAAAGGTCACAGCATTTCCTAACCAAGAACATTACTGGTGTAAAAAACGTGAACTACCGTGATAGAACTGAAGCCTTATCTCTGTACTCGGACTCTCATGTGGAGATCTATGTGTTGTATTCCACTCTATCAAGGAGCAAACTCTCCTTGATCCCCTAAACCTCCACAAGACAAACATCTCTACTTACACTAGATCCAGACATTTGAATTTTCACCAACATTTAAACAATCCATGTGGGAAGAAAAGATTTATTACCCTATGTTTATCTCATCTCTTCAATATACTGTCCTTCTATGTTAAACTGAGTAACACTCTTGCATCCCTCAAGGCCAACATTGGTAACTGGGTTGGCATCTGCAAATTCTTTCTGAGTTTGACTTACTTTGCCTTACTAGAAGCAGAAGTACACCACGTGAGGGGGAACTGGTAAGCCACAAATGATCACATGACTTACTTGCCTTGTAATTTCTATGAGCCTATGATCACTTTTAAGGAAAAGTCTCTCTCTCCTGAACAGGAACGAGTCTCTTCAGGTACTAAAAATCTGTATCCTTTCTTCAACATTATTAGTTAGAAGCTCCTCTAGTCTCTGTTTATGTAGCCTTTAGTGATAGCTGTTCACCATTTTGTTACTCTCTTCTGAACTGCTTGTCTCTTGAATATACTGTTATAATAATGAGGTTTACTGAACTGTAGAAAATCTTTCTGATGGCACCTAAGCAGCTTTCTGCACAAAGGAATAATAACGGCTTTTTATCAGTGATACATCTTCCTGCACACCATATTCCCCCATTTGGTGCTCTTTCCCATAGCCAGTTGCAGTTAAGCTATCAAATATCACTCCCTCTTTTGCCGTTGCCAGAGTTTACTCTTTCCCTACCAGCTGGATATCTTTTTCCCCAGTTTTTAATCCCAGACACATTTTTTTTTTCATTTTATGCACTGACTCTATGCTACCACATCTTGAATGTTATCCTGTCAGACCACATGTCTTCTGTGTTTATCCATGCTACCCTTTCTTGCACATTAGCCCTGTTTTATGCCTTTTCTGTCATCAACAAACATGAACATTTCTCTTTTTAAACTTTCTGCAGTGTCATGTATAATGGGAAACTCCAGAAATTGGTCCTGTGATACATTGCTTATCACAATCTTTTCATCTGATTGGACTCAAATTTCTATATTTTTTTGTTCCTTTCCTAGCCAGTAATGTATTTATGCTACTGTATTAAGTCCCACTCCTTCTCTTTCTAATTTGTTCAGTAACCTACTCTGTTATAGCATCAAATGTTTTGTTAAAGTTTAAGCAGTCGTGATTGAACTCTTTCTGATAGAACAGTTGCGTAAAGTACTCACCATAGCAGATGGTTTTCTGCACTCCTTTCTCTCTTTAGATTTATTACTAGTAATGCCACTGCCTTATGGGTAGCAAGCTAGCAGACTTATTTTCAAACAATGACACTCCCTTCCCTAAGTGATAAGTTACTTTAAAATGGCTGCCACTCCACTTAGATTTTGCTTCAGCTGAATTTCAAAATTTAGTAGTTACAAGTAACCAAATATCTGTTAAAGTATTACATAAATTTGGTAAGGTGAAGGGTGTACATTTTATTCCCTTAATACTGCTTCACCTATGGTCATTGGGTAAAATTTGCAGTATCGGTAGTACTATATGTTGGTTAAAGTACTCTACTGACTTATAAATATTCTAAAATTCTTCCCTTCAGCAGAGAATACATGGTTTTCCTACAGCTGAAGTCAGATGGACAGTTTAATACAGTCTATTGCATTAGTCTGTTTCTTTTTATGAAGGCCAATCGTAGCTGCCTTTTTGCAGTCATCAGGAATCTCACTCTTCTCACACATTCTCTTAACAAGGGTTGTTTCTGTTACTATTGCTGTCCAGGACCAAGAAGGAGCAGGTGCCTAATTGGAAGCAATCTCTCCTTAGCCTGAACAAGCAAATAAGAGCACTAGTGAAATCCTCCAAAGCAAACTTCAAGTCCAAACTGGCCACATCTACTGATGACAATCATAAGGCCTTCTCCATATATGTCCGCAATCTCAAGGGAAGCACCCGGATCTGCTCAGAACTGGTGGTCAAGGATACGGGTCTATATCAGATAATCGAAGTTTCATAACTTCAAACACCATATGGTCGACCCCATATGATCGAAGTACTGAAACTTCAAAAATCTGATAAAAAAAAGAAAGAAAAACAAAAGTAACTGCTTTAACAATGCTCGACAATGTAATATAGACCCAAGGATACCCCATACACAAATCCGGTAGATATAGCCAACCAGCTGGCAGACAGGTACAGTGAAAACTTCACCCCTCTTCTCACACATTCTCTTAACAAGGGTTGTTTCTGTTACTATTGCTGTCCAGGACCAAGAAGGAGCAGGTGCCTAATTGGAAGCAATCTCTCCTTAGCCTGAACAAGCAAATAAGAGCACTAGTGAAATCCTCCAAAGCAAACTTCAAGTCCAAACTGGCCACATCTACTGATGACAATCATAAGGCCTTCTCCATATATGTCCGCAATCTCAAGGGAAGCACCCGGATCTGCTCAGAACTGGTGGTCAAGGATACGGGTCTATATCAGATAATCGAAGTTTCATAACTTCAAACACCATATGGTCGACCCCATATGATCGAAGTACTGAAACTTCAAAAATCTGATAAAAAAAAGAAAGAAAAACAAAAGTAACTGCTTTAACAATGCTCGACAATGTAATATAGACCCAAGGTACCCCATACACAAATCCTGTAGATATAGCCAACCAGCTGGCAGACAGGTACAGTGAAAACTTCACCCCTCTGTCCCCCTCATCAGTAAAACAGAACATACCCAGTACCTGTCCTCCTTCTCTCATCTCTAGGGAGCAAGCTGTCACTGCCCTTGCAAAGCCAAAAAATACAGCCTCCACGGGACCTGATAACACCCAGGCTGCATCCTACATGAACTCAGGCAGGAATTTGCAGCACCATTAGGCACCCTATTCAACCAAAGCCTGAGTACCAGCTGCATCCCAGCCAAGTGGAGGACAGCCACTGTCATCCCTTTGCACAAAGGTGGAGCATCCCCCGATCCAGGAAATTATAGTCCCATCAACCTATCTAGCCTGATCTGCAAGGCCATGGAGCAGATTATCATGGACCTCATTAACAAGGAAATTGGCAACCTCCAGATACTCAAGCCCACAAAGTTTGGTTTTGTCAAAGGGAGGTCATGCCTGTTAAATTTGGTTGACTTCATTGAGACAGTCACCAGGGCCATGGATGAGAGGAAGATGGTGCACACTACCTACCTTGACCTGGCCAAAGCATTCAATACTATTCCTCACTCGGGTATAATAGATAAACTCTCTCAACTAGGCAGCAATCCATATGTTACCAGATGGGTAGCAAACTGGCTCACTGATAGAACCCACCTAGTCAAAATAGGGGAAGCCACCTCAAGCAGTCAACCCATAATGAGTGGTGTAACCTAGGGATCAGTCTTGGGGCCACTGCTGTTTGGGATATACTTTTCTGAGGTGCAGGCCAAACCCAGTAGGTTATGGCTGACCAAGTCTGCAGATGACTGCAAGCTGGGTGCTGTCATTAATTCCCCTAGTGATGCAGACATCCTCCAAGAGGATCTCACCCAAACAAATGAATGGCGCCAGAAGCATAACCTCAAACTGAATGCCAAAAAATGCATCATCATCCCCTTTGGGGAGAGTGACATCCCCACAAATTATCACATTGATAATAAGGTTCTAAGCATGCAATCAGTTGTGAGGGACTTGAGCACCCAGGTTGATAGCAAACTGACTTTTTACCACCATATTGTCTCCTTTGTACAGAAAGCTTTCTACATGGCTCACCTCATTAGTAAGGGTATCTCATCCAGGGACAAGGTGGTCATAACATCCCTCTATTCTTCCCTTATAAGAGCCATTACTGAGTACAATGCCCCTTTCGGCACATACCTCACAAAGCACATGCAGCAGCTGGAGAGACCACAGAGGTTCCTCACAAGGAGAATCCAGGGCCTCAAACTTCTATCCTGCACAGAGAGGCTAAAGGCCCTGTCCCTCTACTCAGTCCCCTACAGACTCCTCAGACGTGACCTCTGTCTGGCATACAAAGCAATCTCAGACCCTGGCTTGATAGGTCCGAGAGCTCCACTCAAGTAACCTGCACACGTGACCTCAACCTGGTCTGTGACATCAATAGGATTTGTTGGCGGGACAGATTTGTATCCCAGAGATTCCCCCTTTTGTGGAATAAATTCCCTCTCCACATCAAGCAGAGTACCTCATTAACCCTTTTTAAGCGCAACCTAGATAACCAGATGGGGAAAAGAAAATACACCCCTGGGATTCCACCTATGTCCCTGCTGGACAGTGGTATAGGGAGCTGCCTTGTTGGAACAAGCCTTGGATAAATCTCATCAGGCCTAATACCTTTTGCACCTTTAGTTTGTGGAGATTCATGGAGTTACTATCATAAGTTCTTCAAACAGGATATCAATAAATTGCCCTTCTCTTCCTTACTGAACACAGAGCACAAGAATTTGTTTTCCAGTCCTACTTTTTACAAATTTGTTTTGCACCTCTTCAGTCATTATGATTCTTTCTTACCCATGCCTGTCTTAATTATCACTCATGCATTTTTAGAAGATTTTTGTTTATATCCTTATAAACTCAGTTTGTGATCCTTTCCTTCAGTATCATCCTTTGATTTACTGACTTACCTTGTTCTTTAATTGCCCTCCTTCCTTTTATGTTTCCTTATAGGTTCATAGGTTGGTACTAGGCTATCGGCCCTAGGGCCTACAAAAGCCTAGCCATAACAATTCCCTGGCTATTTCTTCCCAGAATATTTACTTCCTTGGCCCCCTGTCTAGCAGGGTGACTGACGTGATCCCCTGGGTGAATTTCCTATTTCCCATCCAATCGTCAAGGTTCCTTTTGAAGAGGGCCAAGGAGGCGCTCTGCTTGACATGTATGGGCAGTCTATTCCAGTCCGGGGAGTCTCTGAGTCAGGAATCTATTCCTCTAGCATGTTTTGTTCATTGTGATGACAAGGTTTAGATCCCTTATGTTATTATCCTTTATGTTTCCTAAACGTTTGTTTTCTCTAGCCTGTATGAGAATCACAATATTTTCAATTCTTGTCATGATACTTGCAATTATTATCACCTCACAAGCAACAAAAAAGGCAAAAAAGGCTTTAAATGCCCAGACTCAAAGAAATTTTACCCTAGCAAATTATACAGCAACTGCAACACAGAAAAAGTAATTTACAGGGCCCAGTGCAACAAATTGCTACCTTTTACCTATAAGCCATTTTTCCATGCCAGTGGAGTTTATAAACCTCTGATGTAGCCACCTGATGAGTGAAAGTAGAACACTTTAAAGCACACATAGCTCTACAATGCCAAAGCTGTCCTTACTTTCAAAACAGTTTCTGACACCACTTCGGACACATTTTCTGTAGTCTAGATTTTTTTCATCTGAATTCATTTCAGATTCCTTATCCCATTATTATTTTTGGTGCACTTCTGGGTATCCAGTGTGAATATCACAAGGGACAGAACCATTGGCTAAATTAAAACAACCATGACCAATGGCTGACATTAGTTCAAACCACCCCCTCCACAAGCTAACTTACTTAGCTAATAAGTTTACTTTATTGTAAAAAATGTTAACTGAATATGTATGATGTGTCAACATTATCAGCTCTCATCTGCCATTAATTTTTTTTTTTTTTTTGTGAAACCTTATTATCCATGGTCGTTATTAAGGAACTATCCAATTCCACTGAGTTTTTATTTTTAATCCTAAGGCACTCATCCTGTTTTAGGACAATAACACTTGTCCTATTTGACAGGTGATACATATTTTTAATCAATTCATTGGAGTTTTCTGAAGCTTGTGCATTCAAAGCTAGTAAGAATTGTTTTGCTTTAGTCCCAGACATAAAGGGGCTGTACTATCCTGATCTTTCTATTACAATATTTTATCTTCCTTTTCATTTATATGATAGTTTAACTCAGAAGATTGGTGACTCTGCTGCAGCCATTTACTTTTGATGTTTTCCCATTGTTTTCCATGTTACTGTCATTCCTGCTTGCTAACGACTGCCTGAGGTACTATCCTGTTTTATTCAGATGTGTCCTTGTGATGTCCACAACCAATATTTTTGCTTGCTGTATTTTGAAGTTAAGTTGACAGTGCTCATACTTTTTGGAGTTCACATGCTCTCTAATGTACTAGATGTCAGATGGTTGGCATTGTAAGAAAGAATGTATAATCTTCCTATTTTGTGTGGATACACTCAATACACCCAAATAAATATTCACCATATCAAAGTTGGTTCTAATCTGAAAAACAGACTTTCTGAAAGTCATTGTTGTAAAAGTTCTAAAAATTCCAAAGGACGAAAAACTCCTTTTTTCTGTTTTGTCTTTTTTTTTTTCCTGAGGTCTTCTGACGATCAAACCATATCACCTTGAGAATGTATAGGGAAGCCATTAAAGTCTCCATCAACAGTACCCCATCAAATTTCTTATCATTTATGAGGGTCTGTATACAACTCTAACATGAAGTGCATTGCCAGTTTTGCTTTTCATTATACACCCCAGCATGAGACCTGCGCATAACTCAGGGCAGAGGACTACAACAATGGGCAGTGAGTTGTACATACTGGGGGAATAGAGAGTTGGTACACAAACACTTTAGTATGGATGATATAAAGGCAATGCAAGACATGTCCATAATCAGAAAACCCTCTTTGTTGCAACTAAGAGGATTCCCTTGTATCTGCCCTATGCATTATTAATGACAAACTTTGATGTTTGTCAGTGAGACACGTTACCCCCATATGATAAGACAGACTCCATATCTGTTTTGGGCAATGTGTTAGGTAAACAGCAACTGTATAAAGATTAAAAAATGAGGACAGAGAACCATAAGGATGATTCTCTGTTTATTTTGTTGAATGCAGTTTTGCAGATGTAGTGATTTCTTTGTGTTTACATTTTTCTCTCTAAAGTTCAGTGCACCATTTTATCTTGTGATCTTTAAAGTAATCAGTTTTTTTACATGAAGAGTGACTTTATTTTGCCACCATCAGCTGATCTATGGCTGTCAGCACCTTCACCTGTTAATGACTCTCACTTCTTGTAACCATAGACAACAGCCAGAACTAAGCCAGCTTGTCGTATGTTCTCCGGATCTGGATGGAGTTAATGGTTTAGCATGTTGGCATGGTGCAGACAGTGGCTGGGAGTAGAATTCCCCTGCACTGGCGAATTCAGTTATCATACTGTGGTTTCTAGAGCTTCTTCTCCATAAACTCCTTCCTAGGGTAAACCGTGAAAGAGGCATGGTAATATCTCTTGGATGCTCTTGGCTACCATATTTTAAAACTGCCAGTGCCAGTCCTATCGAAGTTGTCAGGCATGTAGAAAACTTCCACCACCCTCTACCTTTGGTGTAGAGTACTATCACACATTAGTCTATTGCCACTGGTCTATCATGATGGTAAAACATACTGGCCAGTGTTTTGCTTTTTGCATCTTAATATAACAATTTACCCTTTCCATATGTACTTTACAATGAAGCAGTTAGTCTTACTAAATGGTTGAAAATTGATAGCAATGACTTTGAGTTAGTGAGTTGTTTTTCTTCTGTCATCAATCTATCAGTGATTTTTATCTTTTTTTCTATAGAGTGTGTATTTATGATGCTTAGTTGTGTTCTGTGTTTCCTTTTCAACTGCAGCATTTTCACCAACACCAAGTCCAGGAGTTTCACCTGCATCATCTCGGAGTAACTCTCTTATCATCCTACCACAAACTGGTAAATTGTTTCCATATAAACATCTAAGAGCATGCACAAAAGTATAATTTAGTATGTTTGGGTTTTACAATGTAAAGCAATGAAACACATCCTAACTGATCAGTGATAGTTGCAAAATGCAATTTAGAAGCATGTGCTTATAGACCCTAAAATGTATTGCTACAATGTCACTTGACACAAACTATTGCGCTGCCTATATATTCTAAACAGCCAAGTTTTACAACTGAACATTTATTTCATTTTGTTAACCAGGCCAAATATGCATACTAAATATGTACTTATATATTTTCAGGTCTTCCATTTTAGGTTACATTATAGCCCTTGGCAGACTAAGAGTGCATTAATATATTTTTCAGATCTGTACAGCAAGACAAAATACACACCAGGACTTTTCAAATGCATAGTACAAATTAAAAAAAATTGATCCTCCGTTAACTATTATTGGATTGTCTGACATTTATAAGTTGCTTTTTTATGTTTAGATGATGGTCAGCTATCATGATGTGTCGTTACTCTTTGCTGTATCGCCTTCTAATATTACTGCTTCCGCCTTTTTTATTTACTTATTTATTTTTTTATTTTGCTTTGACATGAAAACGAGGGAGCCATGATCACACAAAACTCATAAATGTAAATACTGTACATTATCTGTATTGTCTAATTGAATGTTATCTGCTAACTTTGTAAATACTTTGCATAGATATATAATTATTGCAGTTCTAATTCAGTGTTTTCATACTGAATTTGTAGTACTCGCACAGTTGTATACTCACAATGTGTGTATTGGATGCTCCTCTGGAGCCTAGATCATGACACAAAAGGGTCAATAGACGAGTCCACCTACCTGGTCACTAAATTGAAATAAATAAATACTACACAACAAAAATGGCTGTACATGCTTACTGCAAGCCATCCAAAATTGTACTTATTTGACATAACCAATACATGACTGTTATTTTTTCCCCACAGGAGACAAAACAAACTCATTATTTAGATTTAAATTAGAATGTTTCCACAGATTATTAAAATAAATTAGTGAATTAAACAGTTTATTTAATATTACCCTTTAGTTTATTTAATATCACATTTTCTATTCAGACATGAAAATAAAAGAAACAGATTATTTTTGTGTTTGATATTAGTTGCTGATATTCTACTTTTTGTGTTGTTTTTATTACAAAACTCTCTTCCGCATTTTGCCTTGACTGGTAAAGTAAATGGCTGTCGGGATATGGAACAGGAGTGTTCTATAAATATGTTCATAGCATTATTTGCTGGCAGTGCATATAAGGTCTCAGCATAAAACAAAGTGCCCAGTCCAGGTATATGCACTGGTGCTAAGATTGGAAAAAAATGACAGCATAGAATTCTCAAGACATGGAAACATTCCTACAATGGGATTAGGCCGGACTAAGAGGGAGGATGGCCTCGCTGTTGTAGAAGGAAGTCGTAGTCTACAAAAAACACAAAAACTGACAGGCCGAAAAAGAGTCAAAAAGATGACAGAGTGTATTATTGAATATAAAAGGAAGAAATGATGTATTGTTATTATTATGCAGCAAGCCCGGAATTTCCAGACAGAAGCTATTCAGAAAGATTAAGAAAGAAATTAGAGGAAAGAAAAATACTGAAACTAGAAAAACTGCAAAAGCTTCAAATAAAAATTTGTGCCCATTAATGCAACAGGTACGTGTAAAACATTACATAGAGGAAGAAACTTTGGGCAAACTGGAAAAAGAATTGATAGAGGAAGTGCAAAAACAAAAGAAACAAATCCCAGATAGTTTTGAAAGTTATAAAAAAGAAATAGAGCCATGGGAATGAAGAAAAGATCTGGTATGTGCAATATTTATGCAAAGGAAAAGCCAGTCTAATCAATACAAAAATAATCAGCTGCAAAGATATCTGAAGAGAAATGCAAGGCATCCAGATATCGAAAATTTCACAATACAAAAAACAAGAAACGAAAGGGTGCTGTAGTAAAGAAGATTAGTAAGGTAGAAGTTAAACATATAAAAACTGAGGTCATGGATTATTAATGAAAAACAAGTGGAGCTTCAGGCATCTGAAGACTTGCCACATGGAGATGCTCTGGATCCTTTTGTAGGAGACCAGGACAAAAGTTCAGTTGAAGTTGCACAACAAGGGAAGGAGTAGGAAACAGTGGCAACTTTGTCACAGACAATGTTGCAGGGTGATGGGCCGTTGAGCTCCCATATGAAAGACCAGCAGTTGGAACAGTGTGCATATGAAGTGGATTTGCCACAGGAAGATGCTCTGGGACTTTCTGTGGAATTACCCCCCCCCCCCCAAGAAATAGAAAGCAAAGAAGGTTCTCTCAGACTAGAACAAAATGATCTAAGAGAAAAGCTGATTGATGTAATAGAGATGGATAGACATATTAAGATAGATGAAAGAAATAGATTACAGAAAGTAAATAAGAGCTAAAATGTTTGAAGTTTGGGAAAACAAATGAACACTGTAATTAAGACTATTAAGAGAAATTCTTGTGATATAACTGAAATAAATAGATTATATTACTATGTAGCTAAATTGCTAACAGACAAAGTCTTACTACAAAAATATACTGCAATAAGGGAAATGAAGGAAAACAACACAATGCCACCATGGAGGCTTAGAATAAAGAAGACTATAAAGCAGTTAAATTAAGAAGTATCACTATTAGAAGAATACAGAAGAGGGAATAGATCATCAAAACGTCATGGTGAAAGCAACATACAGTATGGAAACAGAACAGGATCTATCATACACTATTGCAAATAATAAAAAAACTTAAATAAAAGCATAGGCAGAAAAAAATTAAAATATATGCAAATTAATATAAAAGAAAAATACAAAATAAGCAATTAATTCATAATTTTGGAGAAATATTTATGAAGACCTGGCAGAACATAACAAAGAGAGAAAAATTAAAAGAAAAAGTAATGAGTTCTAATATACAGGATATGAAATGGGATGAAATAATGGCTATATAAATTGAAATAAAATTAAGAAAAGCTCCAGTATGGAAAAACACAAGCCTGTATATGATACCTAACTTTTGGATAAAAGTATTAACATCGTTATACAGAGATTTAGCTCCAAGTAAGAATTATATGCACATCCCAAATGGACACCAACCTGATTAACACCAGTAAAAAAGATATGCCTTAAGAGCGAACCTGCAACCCACCCTAAAAACTATAGACCAATAACATGCCTTCCAATGTTTTACAAATCATATAATAGAAATGTTTAAAACAGAGTGTATAGACATTTAGAAAAAAAATCAATTATGGCAATAGAACAAAAGGGTAACAAAAGAAAATCATATGAAACAAAGGATCATTGTTGCTAATTAAAGAAATAATAGAGAATTGTAAAAAGGGGAAGAATATAAGTATGGCATGGACTGATTACAATAAAGCATTTTGCAACATCCCGCATTCATGGATAAAGGAACTCTTATAGATGTATTAGATACCCCCTACATTGATCACTTTCATTACAGTGATCATGAAGCAGTGGCAAACCATCTTTGTAGTTAAGCCATGCCAAAGTACAAATTATTATCCCAAGGCAAAAAAAATTCAAAGGGGGATATTTTAGGGTGATTTGTATTTGTCACAGCTGCTGTTTTATCTTGCCCTTAACCTGTTAAGCTGTTTATTTAACAGATTAGGTCATGGTTACAATTTGGCTGCCAGAAAACAACCTTGTTTAAAAACTTCTCATCCATTTTTTGTAGATGATTTAGGACTGTATAGTTGATCAGATGATGTGTTGAAACCATAACTCTGAGTGTTTAAAAGTTTCTCAGATGATGTAAGGATGTAATTTGACCTCAATAAATGTGCAAAAGTAACATTTAAAGCAGGAAAGTTGCACCACCAAGAAAATATCAGACTGGGAAATTAATGTGATATAAAGGAACTTGAGCAGGAAGGAGTATATAAATATTTTGGAACTGATGAAGGATCAACAGTAAAACATGAACAAATGTGAATAAAACTCAGTAAGGAACATTTCAGAAGAATAAAACTATTAGTGAGATCTATGCTGATATCTCTGAATAAAGTCTGAGCTGTAAACCAGTTTGATATTCCTGATGACTAGCCCCTAAAGGTATTGGATCAGTTGGACAGGAAAACAGGAAAAATGCTTCATTCTTATCAGATGATATATAAAAATCAGTGCATATCAAGATTATGTATTCCTTGTTTTAATGGAGGTATGGGCCTCCTCAAAATTGAATTAAATTTAAATCTGGCACCATGGGACTGCATACATATCTACTGACCTCACCAGATCCAAACATAATGACATTTTTAAAACACGAGGAAAAGAAGTCTAACATGACTTCTCTGATTAGTTTAGCAGAAACATTTTGGTGTCAAGTGGGAATGGAAATCAAACCAGAAGGAGACAAAAAATAGACAGCAAATAAGTGTGCCAAAAAGCAGAAGAAAGACTATAAGGAGAAAAACCTGATAAGAAAGAAAATTAGGAAATCCATAAACATAGTGGCAAGTGCAGAGATCTCCTGGAGCAACTTCAGGTTAACCATACTTTGATGTAAGAATGTTAAGGAGAGGTGAATTTAAACCAAAAGATAAAAGGTTAATAATGGTGGCCCAGGATACTGGAGTACATTTACATTATTATACAAAATCCATTGAAAAGGTAGGAGAAACAGACAAATACATGTTGTGTAAAAAAGAAACAGTTCTATGTGCTGCTTTTGGGTGTGATACATTCATGGCAGAGAGCCTATATACTGAAAAGCATGATACTGTGGCAAGATTGTGCAATCACTGCATTACAGAGGTAGCTTAAAAACATTGGAAACATAAATCAAAAAGAATTATAGAGAATGATGGTGTATATTACATGGATCATCCATTACCAACAGTTCAAAATATCAAGTGTGAGAAAAACAGAAATAGTATTTCTTGAAAAAAGAGAAAAGTAGCATTGATAATTGAAATTGCTGTACCCAGTGACTACACTGTCTTATATATAGAGAGATAAAAATTCATAAAATATCACAATTTGCAGGCAAGAAATGAGAGCAATGTGGAAGAAAGACACTCAGACAGTTTCAATAGTAACTGGAGTAATAGATCTAATAAAAAGAATTTACAACTGTACTTAGATATGCTATCACCAGTACATGTAACCTCATTTGAATTACAGAAGACGGCAATTCTGTGCATATTGTGGGTGCACTCTTGGCTAACATCAAAGACTGAAACATTGCTAATTTCCTGATCTCTAATCATACCCTGACTTTGAATGGGGGGCCATTCCCATTATGGTATTAAAAACCCAAAACTTGGAGAAACTAAACTTGGAATTCATGTGTAACATTTCATAGACTAAAGCTAAACCAAATTGTTGAAATGCATTACTGAAATATGTAAAGACAGTGTAAATTTCAATATAAAGTGGACATTCACATCTGGGACCTATAAATGCGCCTCTTCCAAACAAATGTACATGCATAGGCATACATAACTGCAGACATTTAACCATATATAGCTGCATATACACATACACACACACACACACACACACACACACACTCAAATTTAATGCTAAATTATGTAAAACACATATTTTTTCTTAACTCTATTAAAGTAAAACATTCCTGGGATTTCACATATAATCACTACAATAATATTTTTTAGGACAGAGGAAGTGTAATATAACAGATCTAGCAGTGGCTAACAAGTCTTTAGCATTCCAGGGCTGTGTGTCATTCCACAAGACCATGTGCTGAATCAGCTATTACTGCTTATATATAAGTGACAAACAAAGCAGCAATAAATGCACTGGTATAAGTGGTAAATGTCTACAAAGCATAATGACAGCATGTAGTGGAAGACAGCTGTAAATAATGTTTATCCGGTGGATCTGCGGTAGCACACAGTGATTCATGCCCATAATCTTAGCAATAATTGTCTGCAGTCTGTGCTTGGTCTACATAGATGCTACTCTGCTCCACCATTAGTAATAATAAGATTTAGCTGACAGGTCAACATTCATGCTTCCTTTTATCTGCAGAAATTAATGATATTTGACAAATTTTATTGGGAATAATCACACTGGCAAAATCTGTTTGTATGATTTGTGGGTTATGCCATTTCACTGCCCTGCTTTTCCTGATAGGGCATACCACTAAGGCAGTAAGAGGAATGTTTTCTTATCCCAGAGGTTCAGCAACTGATTATAGCAAGGACAAACCTACTTGGTATGCAATGCATGTGTGTATGCGATGTGTCTGGAGACTTTGCCCAAAGGAAAATTATTGAGTTACACAGAGTCTTTAAATTCAGCCACAGACAATTTATTTTGTCAGAAACTACGGTCAGACATGCTACTATTGAGTAATTCTACTAGATTCCCTGTTATTTTTTCAGCTGTGAATTATTAGGAATTATGAAATTAAAATGAACTAATCATGTTTTAAATGAAACCTTGTAGGTACCAATGGAACCATAGTAAACAGTATTAGTTCAGCACCGCTCTTTCAGGTAAGAAACTTAAACACCTTCTGTGCTGTCATTTCTGCCAATGGAATTTGTGTGATGTTTGGATACAGTGTCTAGTTATAGAAACATTGTTTTGTTTTCCATAGTAGTAACACTATTTAAAATAGTTGCAGCCATTTGTCAGATGAAACTGAAGACAGTTATGTTATATAGTACACCGCTACAAACGGTAATATATAAAAAGCTGCTGACATATTGTTGTATATGGGAGTTATGAGTAGCAATGCTGTGAACCTAAACTTAGTATTAACTGAGTGTTCAAAGGTAGAATCTGCTGGATTATGACAGATGGTACCAAAATAAGGTTATAGCAAGAGAACCAACCTAACAAACAGCAGACTTAATTAAAATGTTTACTTCTCTGTCTGTCTATTCATATATCGATCTATCCATCTCTCTGTCTATCTATCTACCTACCTCTATATATCTTTCTATCCTCTCTCTGTCTACATAATTGTATTATATAAAATCTAATCTATCTATCTGTCTGTCTGTCTGTCTATCTATCTATCTATCTATCTATCTATCTGTATGTGAGTTTATGTATATATTTTTATATGGGTCAGCTTGAGAATGTTGAGTTGCTGGAATGTTGACTGTAAAAATATCAAGAACAGATGATCGAAAACTGAAAATCTCAACAGGCTGGAACATCGACACTTTAGAACAAAGAACAGCGGCAGTAGATGGTTGTGCAGCCTGGAACACTGACACTTTGGAACAATGAACAGTGACAGTAGATAATTGTACAAGATTACACTACAGTGGAGACTGGGGCTTGGCCCTTTATCCACTAGTAGGGGGTATGGGCTTGTCCACTTACAAATGAGTTTGTTTTCAATATTGTTGGTTACAAGGTTCTGGTCTGATGATATTTTGACTTTGCAATCATCTAGTCTCAATCTTGTCACAGGCGAAGTTCAGGTACATTAATCTTATTACAAAAATCCTTTTCTGCCTATGTATTTATCTTTCTATATGTGTGTGTGTGTGTGTGTGTGTGTGTGTGTGTGTGTGTGTGTGTGTGTGTGTGTGTATATATATATATATATATATATATATATATATATATATATATATATATATACATATATACATATATACATATATATATATATATATATATATATATATATATATATGGTTTACTATCAAAATGTGGAAAATCAAAACAATTTTCCACTTTCTGATCAAATTCATTTTCCAAATTTGGTAATAGAATTGCCAAAATGTTGGAAATGGCAGCCATGGAATCAACATTCGAACACCAGAAGTTCCAATGTCGAAATTCCGTGTTACTGGTAATGTTGCCTCCTTGCACCCTCCACACCCCTTGCATATTATTTATTCCAGCTCCGAGATCACACTACAGTGAAGAAAAGTGTAAATTTCTGGATCCCCACTGTAATGCAATCTGTTAACAGAACGTCCATCCCATATTAGTGAATGCACACCTTTGCTAATGAGGATTCAAACATTTTCAGACTGGCATTACAGAAACTGGAAACCACGGATTCGGCTATCCCAGTTTCATGTAAGTACAGTTCCACATTTTGACAGTAAACATATATATATACACACACACACACACACACACACACACACACACACACACACACACACACACACACACACACACACGTATAATCTCAAAATTTTGAAATACCGAATGTCAAAATCTCAAGACTTTATAGCCGAAACCCCTAAATACCGAAAGACCAGAAGTGCGAAATTTAAAATCCCAAACGTACAACACACATACAGCACACACATACACATACACATACACACAACTTCCCCCCACAATACAACATATCATTCTTCACTATAGATAAACAGGGGGGCAATCCCCCCTGCACCCCCCATGTGGGGGGGCTGCACCCCCCCCACCCACCTACTTAAATATACTAACTCCGAGATCGCACAGACACACAAGGGAAACTCACACCCACACATTTTACAGTCCCTCACACACACACACACACACACACACACACACACACACACACACACACACACACACACACACACACACACACATCACAGTCACAACACACACTAACACACACTAAAGCCCCTAACCAATACACTTACACATAGATACTTACCTGAATTCCAACTATCCATCCACAAACCGCAACACCAGAAGCATTACTTCAATATCTCCGTACATTGGGATTTTGAATTTTGCACTTCTGGTCTTTCGGTATTTTGGTGTTTCAGCTATAGAGTCTCGAAATTTTGACGTTCGGTATTTCAAAATTTCGAGATTATGTAGTGAACTCATATATATATATATAGGGTCTATATTACATGAACAAACGATCAAAATGTCGAGTACAACTTAATCGACACACTTTGATCGAATGTTCATGTAATCGGAGACTCTAAATGTAGAAATGTGGAGTTCCGAAATGTTTTAGTCGGCCTAGCTAATGAGTGTAGCGTGTAACGTAAACATGCTACACTGTCCGGAATGGCTAGGTAAGAGGCTTTTTTACTTTTCTATACCAACTCCGGGATAGCTGTACATTGTGGAAAGGGAAATTTCCCAGTAATTGCTTGTGTAAGATATCGCTTTGCAATTACCGGGAAATTGTCCTTTCCCCAATGTACAGCGATCTTGGAGTTGGTATATTTAGTTAGGGGGGGGTGTGAAGGGCAAAGCCCCCCATTTTGTTTTAAAAGTAGATGTGTTTGTGTAGGTTTTTAAGTGTTTGAATGATGTGAGCATGTAGGTGTTTGTATGCATTAGTTGTGTGTGTGTGTGTGTGTGTGTGTGTGTGTGTGTGTGTGTGTGTGTGTGTGTGTGTGTGTGTGTGTGTTGTATGTTAGTACAGGGAAGGTGTGGGATGAACAAAATCTTTCGAGTTTTTATTTTTCAGGGTTTTTAGGTTTTGATTAGATGAACAATTGATCAAACTGTGTCGAGTATGTTGTACTCGACGTTTTGATCGTTCGTTCATCTAATATAGACCCTATATATATATATATATAAAACATATGAATTGGCTATCCAGGGTAGAATACTGATCATAATATCACAATAGACCAACATTTGTTTAGCCTTCATATATAGAGAGAGAGAGAGAGAGAGAAAGGGCTGAGACAGCATGTATGAAAACAAATTAAAGAAAAAAGAACATACAATTACACTATGTACAATATATACCAATAGACAATAAGTACAAGTGTAGAAATAGAAGGAACTGTACAATGCAAGCTAGATGGAACTTAAACCTGAAATAAAGTTGATAACATTTAAATACAGGATATTATGGAGTCAGACACAATATGTTATACGTACTACAGGATGATGCTTGCATTTTACCTTTTTTTGAATATAAACTTTTAGCTTAGCAATGGTATTTGGGGGTAAGAAGATATATCTTTAAAAGGAAGCATGACAGATTCCTGAAGTGTTCAGGCTAAGATTGAAAAGAAATCATATGTGCATTTTAGTTTGAATTTTGAGGTCTGTAAAAGAGCTCCTGCTTGGCTCTGCTGTCCAAGATTTTAGGATGGTAATCATCTTGTAAACATGCTTGACAAACAGGAGTGATAATTTCTCAGCAGTAAGACATGTAAACAACTGAGAAATAAAGAGGTCAGCTCCTTGTTTGACAGTCATCCATTTTGCCTTTTCAAAGTTTTTGCAGTGTGTTCTTGTCTTGAAGAAAGCGTGTTGAAGCCACATGTTATTTTGGCAATGGACTGAATAATTTAAGGCTGTAGATATTATAGGAGGTCTGTATTCCAGCTAAGAAAGCAAGATAAATTTGCCTTTGTCTGTTCTAGTGGTAAGGGATAGAAAGTGAAGATTTTCCTGGCTCAGAATAAGGAGAACTTCTTTTCCATGTGTTTTGTTGGTGGTATTAGAGGTTAAGTACAATTGGCTAAGCTTTTGGTGTCATTCAAAGGGGATCCAGTGTCTGTCAACTTTGGAAGGCATGCTCGAGAAGTCACGCTGCTTCGCTAGAGACAGCTTGCACCTATCACCCTTAGGCTTTTAAATACTGGCCAAGGCTTTTGCCACCCCTATAGTCCCTTTTTTAGGCAAGGCTCAAAACACAAACCCACCACTGTAAATAGCACAAGTAACAAAAAACTGAGGGTAATGCTACTCAATGCCAGAAGTCTAAACCTCAAAATGCATGCACTTGAGGCACTCCTCAGTATGGAGAAAATTGATATATGTGCGGTAACAGAAAGCTGGTTTAAGGCTCGAGAGAGCACCCCAGCACTACCAGGCTACAACTCATACCATACATTTCGGCCACAAAATCGGGACCAAAACACAAAAGGCGGTGGTGTATCCATATTCATCAAGGATACCTACACCTCCAGGTTAATGGCACCGCACGATGCTTCAGATATCATCCACGTGCATCTAACAATGGGCAGAACTGCAATTCAAATTGTAGCTTGCTACAGATCACCCAACATGTCCCAGGACCCCCATTCCACATTTCTGGAAACACTGGGAAACATAAAGGTCCTACCAAACACCCTGATACTGGGTGATTTCAATTACCCAAACATTAACTGGGAGAACTACTCAAGTGCTAACTCCCTTGTCCAACATTTCCTAGAATTTATAAACTCAAACACCCTGGATCAACTGGTCAACACTCCCACCAGAAGTGACAGCATATTGGAACTGGTCATCACCAACATGGGTGACTGGTGCTCCACACCGGAGGTCAGTCCCTCACTGGTTAGATGTGACCATAAACTAATCACTCTGGATATTCTCATTCCGCTCCCACCCCCGCTCAAAGAAACCACAGTGAAAAACTTTTCAAAAGCAAACTTCACGTTACTTAAGTCCGAGGTGGAAAGTTTCAAATCCCCCATGCTAAAGGATAACACTGCCCAAGCTGCAAAATCATTTTCTAATGCACCCTACGGGCACCTACAAGAAAGCATGGATCATGCTATCTCAAGCAAAACCAAGACTCACTCCTCCAAGAAAAGGAAACCAGTCTGGTGGACCCCTGCCATAAACAAGCTGTACAATAGAGGGAGGAAACTAGTACAGAAAAGACTAAAATCCTAAGAGGGGAAGACATCCCTGATCAGTATCAGCAAGAAACTATGATCCGTCATAAAATTATCCAAGGCTAGCTTCAAAAGAAAAATTGCCAAGGACTCCAAAGATAACCACAAGGCATTCTTTAGATATGTCAAGAATCTAAGTGTCAATTCCCAGATCTGCTCAGAGTTAGTGCAGAATGGCACAAAATACACTGAACAGACCAATATTGCCAACATCCTGGCAGACAGGTTCAGTGCAAACTTCACCCCCCTCTCACCCCCAAAAGCGCCCATAACCATACCAGAAGAATGTAGTGCCCCTGAAATCACAGACACTCAGGTTAAAACAGCCCTCTTCAAAGCCAAAAACACAGCATCAATGGGACCGGACAGTGTCTCAAGCTGCATCCTACATGAGCTCAAAGATGAAATAACCCTCACCTAAACACATTGTTCAAACTCAGCCTCTCCACAGGCTACATGCCCATAGAGTGGCGCACAGCAACGGTTATTCCGCTCCACAAAGGTGGAGCCACAACAGACCCTGGGAACTATCACCCTATAAACCTGACTAGCTTGGTCTGCAAGGCTATGGAGTGCATCATCATGTATCTCATTAACAGAGACATTGAGAACCTCCAAACACTGGAGCCTACCCAATTTGGCTTTGTTAGGGGCAGATTATGCCTCCTAAACCTGGTGGACTTCTTAGAGACAGTTACCAAGGCTATAGATGAGGGAAAGGTGGTCCACACAGCCTACCTAGACCTTGCAAAGGCCTTTGACACCATTCCCCATTTTGGTGTTATAGACAATCTCACCAGCCTGAACATAAACCCCTACATCACAAGATAGGTTGCCAACTGTCTCATGGACAGAACCCACATGGTAAGAGTTGTGGGAGCTAGGTCTGATTCTAAACTGGTTAAAAGTAGCATTCCCCAGGGCTCAGTCCTAGGACCCCTTCTGTTCGGCATATACTTCTCAGAGGTACAGGAAAGCACAGGAGGACTATGGCTGACTAGGTCCACAGATTACTGCAAACTAGGGGCTATAACTGACTCTCACTGAGACAGATACCTGGTGTCAAAACCATGGCCTCAAGCTAAATGCCAAAAAGTACATAGTCATCCCCTTTGGAAAAAACAAAGTACCCACAAATTACCACATAGGTGGTAGCCCCCTAAACATGGAATATGAAATAAGGGATCTGGGGACCCAAGTAGATAGTAATCTCTCCTTTGATAATCAAATTGCCAAAGTGGTTAGAAAATCCTTTTATGTGGCCCACCTAATCACAAAAGGTTTGCATCCAGATTAAAAGAGGTCATTGTACCCCTCTATGCATCACTCATCAGACCCATCATAGAGTACAATGCCCCATTTGGGATGTACCTTACCAAGAGGATCAATGGCTTCAAACAGATGCTCTATGCAGCTCAACTGAAGAAACTCCAGCTGTACTCGGTTGCATACCGCCTACTCAGAGTTGATCTCTGCCTGACATACAAGGCCATGTCCAACCTAGAATTGTTGGACATGCTGCACCTAAAGAAAGCCATATCCCCTCGAGCCACATGCTCTAGGTGTCTAAACCTCACCACAACAATAAATAAGATGTGCTGGAGGGCTAGATTCCTGTCCCAGAGACTTCCCATGCTCTGGAACAAGATTCTAATCTACATTAGGCAGAGCTCCTCACTAACACTCTTCAAGAGAAACGTTGACAAGTGGATGGGAAACAGGAAGTTTACCCCGGGGATCACTTCAGTGGCTCTGCTGGACAGAGGCACAGGGAACTAATCTAAGGGGGCAGCGAAAGCCAACACATTCTGGCTAGGCTTATAAATACCTTTGGGCAGATAGCCTAGTACCTACCTATGAACCTAAGTGAGGGGTCAAACTGGATTTCAAGACACTTAAAGGAATGGATAGTATATATGGGTGATTTGGTATGCTCTGTAATTTGAAATGTATTAGCAGCTTTAATGAGCTTATGGTTAGTTCAGAGAAAAACAGTCCAAATGTTTGAGTAATTAAATATTATTGTTTGTTTTTGCACTGATTGAGTGACAGGAAGTTTGTCTGCAGATGTAGTTGTGCTGAAGGAGGAGGCAGACTAGTTAGAGTGGAATATTACCTTGTTATCACTGTAGAATAAAAGAAAGTATGGATGATAACTGGGTGGGCTTGTTAATAAAGATGGAGACTAATAAGGATACAGTAATGTAACCTTGAAAGTCTCCTTTGAGGTTTAGGGCTTTAGGTGATATAGTGGAGACAGATTTAACCAGGAAATGATGGTTAGTGAGATAGTTTTGGAAACAGGAAGTTGCGTCAGAACTAATACCAGTCACAAGCAAATGGTTTATAAAGGATGACATAATCCAGATAGTCAAATGTTGAGGTCAGATCTGCAAAGACAACACCAGTAAGTATGCCTTTATCTATTAGAGTCCATAGTGTTGTGATGATGATATGTCCAGTACTAATCCCATGATGTTTTGTGAAAGGAGGTGCTGTTGTTCTATTTATTGTGAAAGCTGGGAGCAAATAATTTTCTAAAGAATTTTGCCTAATGTGGGATGTAAGTCAATTGGACAACAGTGTGGTGGTTTGGGGGCATTGCTTGTTCGAATTTGGCATATTGTGTTGTGAAAGGCAGTGAGTGCATATATGTCAATGGGGCACTGCTAAGAAATCTCTGCTGTGATAAATAAACCATGAATACAGACTGTCTGACCAAGATGTTTTATCAAGTGGTATATTGTCTAGGGTTGGCTCTATGTCTTTTATTGTAATACATTTATAGTAAAATATCAAAGTACAAGGTGCAGGCATTGGAGTATTGGGGGGTGGCTGTTGATGGACAGTAGAAGAGAAAAATTGCTGGAAGTCTAAAGGAATGAATTGTATTTGTGCAGTTGTGGTATTAGAGAGAATAGAGTGAACTGTTAAGTTGTGATGATAGTAAACAGATTAGAGTGTTCTGTTAAACTGTGATGGTAGCAGGGAGATTGGAGTGATCTGTTAAACTGTGATGGTAGTAAGGAGATTAGAGCGCTCTCTTAAACTGTGACGGTAGTAAAGAGATTAGATTGATCTCTTAAGCTGTGATAGTAGTACTGATGACTGAGTGATTTATTAAACTGTGGTAGTAGTAGAGAGTTTAGAGTGATCTGTTAAGCTGTGATAGTAGAAGGGACATTTGAGAGATCTGTTAAGCTGTGGTGGTAGTAGGGTGATTGAAGTGATTTGTTAAGCTGTGATGGTGGTAGGGAGATTAGAGAGATCTGTTAAGATGTGGTGGCTGTAGACAGATTGGTGTGATCTTGTAAGCAACTAACTTCTTGTTAGATCTGTTTAGGGCTATTTAATAGAGCATTTAATTTGATTTAACTAATTGGCATTTATGTCATCTTATTGCTTGTTTGGCAAAGTTTTTTTTTTTTGCTTAGGAGTTGAGTCAAATCTCTAGGCAAATCAGGCTTCATCTCAGAATTTCAGAAATGCTTTGAGCTCATATGCTAAGCAATGATTATTACTGGACTGGTATGGTGTTGTCATTAAAGGAAAATGAGTCTTGACTTTTTATTAATTTTTATTAGATCAGTCTAGTTTAGTATTGTTGAAAGTTAAGACTGGAGAGGCAATATTTAATTCTATTGATGTGAGTGTGACTTCACTCTAAACTAGATTGGTTTAAGAGGCACTCCATGAGGTAGATTTTTCAGGCAGTAGCTTATAGGACAGCAGCCTCTGAAGGTAGAAGGATGTACCGTGATAGAAGGGAAGAGATAGCATTGTTTTTTATTACTAGGTCAAACAAAGAGTGTTGTGAGGATTTCAGATTTAAGTAAGAGGGATGTTGAACACATTGACTGAGACATGACTTGGTTAGCAATTCTGATTTGTCATTTTAGAGGAGGGTAGTAAATTGAGATTATAAGACTCCTGGAAACAAGAGCTTGTTTACTATTAGAGGAGGAGGTTATGTTCTAGATTATATTTTTGAATTTCGACAAAGATGAGTAAGCTGGGAAGCATACAACACCTAGCTAAAGGGTCTTGCTGTTGGTGAAGAAGATATTGACTAAAAGGCAGTTTGTAGATGAGTCTGACGTGGCATTTGCTCTTGATAGTAGTTGACTTTAAGGCTGGATTTTTAAACAAACAGAGTGTCTCCACCATTTCTGTTTCCCTGGTCTAGCTTCAAACATATAGTTGTACCCTGGAAAGAATTTGAGAATGGAAGAGTTGTCATTTTTAATTCAGAATTCAGTATCAGCCATTATGACTGGGTTGTGGTGTGTGAAGAAGATGATGAACTGTTCTGTTTTATTTCTGAGGCTTTATACATTTATGATGTGTCAGGAAAGGCAGGGGACAGGGTATGTGTCAGTGTTAGGTCTTATAAAAACTATGGCTATGATTACTTGAAGTTATAGTGATATTTTGGCAGTTTTAATGGCTGTTTTTGTACAGGAGTTTGAATATAGAAAGGCAAGATGAAAAGACAAGGAAATGTCTGCTTAGGAGTATAGAAACAGGAATATCTGTGGTTAAGTAGACTTTGGCAGATATGGAGGGTTGTAAAAGATAAGGCTGTAACAGAGTGGGGAGCTGGTGGTTAAAGAAGGGGACTGCTGTTGAAGTTGTGGTAGATATAGGTTCTGATATTCTGGTACTGCCACATACATCTATATATATATATATATATATATATATATATATATATATACATATATACAGATAAATATATATATATATATATATATATATATATATATATATATATATATATATATATATATAAATAGATATATAGATAAATAGATATAGATAAAATGTTGGGTAAATGAGAATGGTACTGATGAAAAATCTTTCCTTTATAAGGAAGACTTTGGCATTGGATTTAAGTGTGTGTGTGTGTGTGTGTGTGTGTGTGTGTGTGTGTGTGTGTGTGTGTGTGTGTGTATGTGTGTGTGTGTGTTTAGATTAAGGTTAGAATAAGGGCTAGGGAAGGGGTAAAATGTTTTGGTATGCTTGAGTACTGGCTTGCCTGAGGCTTGTACATGTGTTTTGTTTAGTGGTACTGCTAGGGAAAGAGTGTTTATTTATTTATTTTCCCTAATGTGAAGGGTTGGGTGTGGTTACAGGCAGTGTTAGGATTAGGGTTGAGCACAAAGTAGCACAAGGGGAATGTATAATATCTTACATAGTCTGAAAGTTAAATCCTAGTTCATTACTACTTGTTACTATAACAATTCTAGTTACCAATTAGCAGCACATGCTCAGCTCTTGAGAAATGCTCTTGGGATTGGGAAGCAGGAAGTTTGCACACACAGTAGTTTATATCTGTATATATCTATTTTTTCAGTAGTTTAGGCACAAAATTTGCCCACTGCTTTTCTGCCATAAGTCACATCTTGAGGCTGTGTGTGTGTATGTGTGCGTGTGTGTGCATGCGTGCGTGCGTGCGTGTGTGTGTGTGTGTGTGTGTGTGTGTGTGTGTGCATGCGCATATATGTGTTCTGTTGTGTGTTTACATGAAATAATTTATACTGCTAGCTTACAGAATGAGTTTTATGATGACAAGTGAAATCACAAGTCATGAACCAATTTCCAAATTCTGCAGTGCAAGGTATTTCATGTTTCAAGCTAACCATATTGTGTATTCCATTTATCCATTTGTTTCTCTTATTGTTAAGTTAGTGTAGTATTTCCCAATAGCTTTCTCTTATTTTATTTTAATTATTTATTATTCTGAAATGACTGGATTATGAATTATGTATATATGGAGGTCTGATGTAAGTTAGAAGTGTTGTTTTTATTTATTTATTTTTTTTGTATTTTGTTTTAGGTTTTTTTTTATTTTTGGACCTTACACTTGGATTTTGTGTGTGTAATTTTTTAAAGCTATTCTTATACTGTAGTAAAATGGAAATAGCCTATATTTCAGATACTTATTTTATTTTGTTCCTTTCTACTAATATAAGTGTTAATATGGATTTACAGGATTGTCTATGTGGGATAAGGAATTCAGGGAGTATCACTATCTGCTGTTTTTGCAGTGTGCAAACTTTTGCTTTACTTTTTAGCAAGTATCAGAAGACCGATGAGTTTAGGAGAAGTTTAGTAACTTTGATGAAACATCAGAGGATACATAAACTCCCACTGATATGTAATGATATGCCAAGACTGTAGATGTGTCTTAACGGGTCTATATCATACAGTCAAAGTTTTATAACTTTGAATACAAAATGTACAAACCATTCCATTCAAAGATACAAAACTTTGACTATAAATAAAAAAAAAAAAAAAGAAGAAGGAAAAACAAAATAAACTGTTGTAAGCCCCCCTGCACCCCCCACATGGAGGGAGCTGCACCTCCCACACCACCCGCTACTTAAATATACCAACTCTGTGATTGCGCCTCATTCAACAGAATGGAAACCTCCCCTTACAGAGATTTCAGTTGCAAAGCTTGATCTTGTACAAGTTCGAAGTTATGGTCTCAACCATATAAGGTTTGAACTTGTACAAGCTTGACTATGTGATAGGAATCCATCTTAACAATGCATCAAGAGTGTCAAAAGTGTAGAAAGAGATTTATCTGTACAGTGTACTGCAATTATGTTTTATCTCACCCTTTATCGGGAGTCTACATAAACCTTCTGAAGGTGTTGTGCATCATAATCCATAAAATTCTACCTTTGAAATTAAAGGAAATGAAAGTTGTAGTTCATAATAGCTTGGTTTAAGTTTTGTTTAGTCTGCTCACTATTTTATACATTTTAGAGGTGCTTCCAGTAAATGTATGTACTCTTTCTGATTTTTAATTGTTAAGCATTTAGAAGTGCCAGCTGCAAGAGATAAGAAGAGCAGTTCCGACACTGAAGTAGAAGTAAGTCATTATCTGCTTTTTCTGTTTTACTTTTTCATTTTTTTAACCTGAGCACTCTGTATCCCTCTTTTTTTTCTTCTTTCTCACTTTTGAATTGTCTTTTGTTAAATCTTAACTGGGTTTATGCTTTTTGTTCTTTCTGAGTAGTCTTTATCTCTCGATTGTCAGGCAATGATGTTTACTTTTCATCACTCATAGCAGTATTGTAATTCTTTTAAATGTCATTATGTCGTCATTTTTATTGATTCATTGTATTGTACCTTTATTTATTGCTAAACTGTTTTCATTTTTCATGATGACTATGAGAAATATGCCATTATTCATTCTGTTGTATTTGGCCAAAAAAATGTTTCTGCTTGGAATAAATATCTAAACAGACATAGGGAAATATATTCCTGCATGCTTTAACTAATATGATGATGTAATCGATTTTTTTTTTCAGAAACTCAGGAAAGAACTAATTACTCAGAGCAACAATGATCATAGAAATTCTTCTCCAGCCATGTCAACTCTTCAGCCAGCTTTTTTAAACTTAGAAACAAGATTATCAGAACAAAAAGAAAATATGGATCCCTGCAAATTTTCCTCTGATCTCTCTGAAACAAGCAAGACAGAAATCAGTGCTGTTTCTCAAACTAATACTGTTAAGTGTACAGGAGAATCCAAGCAGACAGCAACATTTAAGACAGCAGATGAATGCAGTTTACCAATGGGAGATCAACTACAAGGGTGTTTCAGTCCTGTGGACTTGAGCCCCAAAACATCTCCAGTTCACTTTGACACTAGTTCTACTTTTAAACCTGAACTGAGGGGAAACGTAGCAAGACCACCTCTTGTACGAGCTGCGTCCTTTGACAGTGTGGGGCCCGGAAAACTTCAGACAACTGCAGTATCCCAGGGTCTCATCTATGACAACCTTCCATTTAATGAAAAAGATAATAATTTGATATTCAAATCAACAGGGTATAAAGACTTCCCAGTGCAACCACAGAGAGTGCAGAAACTGACAAAGTTGTGGGAGGTAGGTTCACATTTTATTATTTCAACAAAGAACAAGGTAAGCCACCAAATGGTCAAAATATGCAAAACAAATATTCCAGATGAATAAAGTGAAGTTGTATTATAATCACTAGACTTGTAGATAGAAGTTGTGTGTTATCTGAATTAAATGGTTTAATATGCAGGACAGTGGTTATCAAAGGCATCAGCAAAATGATTACAGTTTACCAATGTAACTTGAGCAAAGAATATTAAATTATATGTGAGCTGTACCTATCAGCCTTTTCTTTGAAACATTTATTCTCTGCATTTCTCCTCTGTGACTTTGAGCAAGGCACATTTCTGTTTCTCCAGTTCTGTTGCATCACCTTTTAATATGGGCAGTCATGCCTTTTATTATATAATGAATTACAAAATTAGTTTTAGTTAGTTGTGGCAGTAGATTACTTGGCACTGGAAGCAAATGCAGAGATGCTTATTCTGACACATAGAACGGGGTTGTATGTATATTAGAAAGCAACACAAATACAGTATACAGTGCAGATGGTAGAAACCTAATAGAGCAGCTGGAATCATAATAATGGATAAATGCATGAATATATATATATATATATATATATATATATATATATATATATATATATATATATATATCAAAAGTGGGCAAAAGCTTGCTTCACTTCTTGCACATGAAGTTTCATGCTACAAGAACTGCAGTTCATTAACTGGACCTCATTTTGTAGAGTGACATGATAGAGGATTAAGGCTATGAACTGATAAGCTGTCTGTTGCAGTCATTGGTTTGATTCTCTTAGCTTCCATTTGTTACTGTGTGACTCTGGGCAAGTCACTTAAATCACATAGTGGGACAGCTGAGGAATTGGACTAGGTTCTTCAGTGGTCTACTTAACCCCATGCCAAGTAACTACATAGGAGCCTGCGAATATATGAATATTCTTTAATAATGCTACACGATATGTGAACAGCAGTTCATTTGCAGGACAATACAGTCTAATGGTTGGAAGAAAATGGCTGAATAAAGGTAAACATAGAGTGACACTCAGAAATTCAGAGACCTAAAGGGGAATGAAGTGAAGGTAGAGTCAGCTGCTTGTTTTAAATGACTTGCAAGCAAAATAGTTGAATCAATAGTGAACCAGCAGTGCACATCTGGAAAGGAGATATTTATACCAGGATCAAGGGTTTTTGAAAGCATGCACTTTTATTCCATATTCAAAGAAAAACAGTTATTGCCAGTGCATGGAGGCCTTGGTCTCTATGGCTATACCACAGATTCATGTAACATGTTCTGTTGCACTGCATTTTGTTTCAAGAAATATAAATGCCAGAGGTACAAGCAGAAAAGCTGGTGGTTGAAATGTTAGTACATCAAAACCTTTGTCTGGATGGGCTACACCCCATTTTTTTGTAATAACAATATTTCTCTTCATTGTGGAGGTACTGGCTCATATAAGTATTCTGTTATGCTATGACGGTCAGTAAATAAATTGCCGTTCCCTGCAGTTACGACTTCTGTGACAGTAGACAACTGTCATCTGATCTCATTTCCCCGTATACTGGTGATCTGGATAGGAAGTATATAACTTCAGCTGGGCACACATTGCCAACTTTAACTCCGTAAGGCAAATGTAGCATGATTTATGTCTGCAAAGGGCATACAGACATCCAGGAGTCAACTCACAACTTTTGCCTTTAGTAAAGCAGATTAAAAACTGCTGTGAGTTATCTTTTCACATCAAAAATCATTTCTTTCTGGTCTGTGCTTTACATCTTAATACATACAAGACATTTTGCTATAGTAGAGAAAAAGAAAAAGAAACGTTTTTCTCTGGTTTTGATTACTATATATTTTACAGTGTTTATTGTCGCCTCACAGTAAGATGTTGTCCTGTTCGATTCTTAGCTAGAGCGTCTTCTGTGTGGAGACATGCGTGAATGGGCATACCTTTGTTGAAGGTTGTGCGTCAGCGGTGGCAACTCGGCACGTAAAAATCTGCTGCCAATCATTAGCGGACCGGAGTTCCACTGTGGTGACCCCTAACCAGGAAAAAGCTGAAAGACACAACATAAACAGTGATAAAGATTATAATCCTATGCTCATTCATGCTAATATTCTTGACTGGCTGATAATGCCCATTTCATTCTTCTTAATATTAATGTATGATTTGTCAAAGCATATTTTGATATTATGTGGTCACTGAACATGCTTGCCTTTTTAAAACTTTTTTTATTTAGTTAATCAGGTAGATCTTACTAGTCTTCTGGCCTGAAGCCTGAAGTGCTGTTCGTATACACTGGGGTGATTTGGCTAAGGTACCAAGGAAATTCCTCTCCTCTGCACTGTGAGTAGGATTTTCAGGCTAATAACATAGAGGAGCTACTGTTGTGTTATCTGGGGAAATGGGCAATTTCTGAGGGGGGGGGGGGTTGGGTGTTGACCTAATAATTAAAGTGTTTACCTCACAAACACGAAGTACAAGGTTTGATTCTCACTTGTGGCCACTGACTAGTTATTGGCTAGTCATGTAATAGTCTGCAGACTGATTGCCTAGCATTTACCTGTGAACCTATAAGAAAATGGAGACACTCATATTAGAAAAGATGTTGATAACATTCACTGAATGTTAAAATCAGCAAATGTTTTTTACAGGGAAGGGAATTATTTGTCCACCACAGTGAACGTCACACACATGACATTATTTCAAATCCATCAAGGTGGGGAGCTACCCCCCCACCCCCTTTACTTATATATAGTAACTCCGAGATCACATTACAGCGGGGAAAAGGGAAAATTTCTAATGAAGGCCAACTAACTCCCTTCCCTATAAAAAACATTTGCTGATTTTAACATTCAATAAATGGATGTTTGATGTGAAGGTGCAGATTAATAGGTGGAAATGAATGTTGAATGAAGTAATATAGACCCAGTTTCAAGATATAGACATCGCTGCACAGTTTGTAACCCCTTTTGTAAAGAAACAACAAAAAAGTTTGTGGAAAGATAATTAAGTATATGACTTAAGTTTGCAAATTAGACATAAAAATACTTCTTCAGTTTAGAGGTGATATTTTTATTCATTCATATATACAATTTTATGAATAAAAAAACACAAAATTAAATGCTGTAAGAAAATCTAGAGATTTTTGAAGATATCTAGACTGAGTGATAGGAAACACTGATTTTTTTTAACATTTAGAACAATAAGTTATGTCACTTAAATAAAGAATTATTTTGCATGCATTTAATGGGTACTAAGGTTATATTGGCCATCCAAGGGCCTAATATTTTCACAAGGATACAGAACATTTCATAAGTGAATGTGATAGAGGATATTATGAAAAGTGTGGGCAAAAAAGGAATCCTAAAATAATTGTTGCATGCTTTGTTCCAAATGCAGTACTAGCTAATGTTTCTTGTTTGATTGTGACAAAAATGTGATAGTAAAATCTGGAATCTACTCCCTACTACCTTTGCCAAGGAAACCTCACTACTCCTATTTAAAAGAGAACTCAAAAAATACCTCACATCTCATTGGCTGTGCTCGTGTTCTAAACCTGATTAACATATTCACTAATGCATGTCTTGCTACCCAACCTGCTGTTTAGCCAAGTGTCTATGCCTCACAGCATTTGAATGTCTAAGCGTTGTGAATTATGAGATCTGATTGTATTCTATGTTCACATTTTCTGATACGTCTCTGCCAATCAGATGTAAGTCTGTACATTGTGTATATTGATATCTGCCTGTATTCTTTGTCTATATTTTTCTAAACATGTCTGCCTGAGTTTATCACCCAGTGATGTATGTACTGTCTCTTTTTTGGTATGTGAAGCTTTTCTCCCCAGGCCGCCACTGAAAATGGACATATATCCAGTTGGACTATCCCGGTCAACAAATGTAAAATAAATAAATAAATAAATGATAAATCAGGGAGCTGAAGCTCAAGAACAAAATGTTGGTTTAATAAGTAATGAAACAATGACTTTAATTTGCCCTGAAATTGTTGCTATTGATGAAACTCAAATAGAGAAGAATATGCGGGATCTGAAAATTAAATTGAGAGTGGGGAAATATTTTTTAAAAAAGACACTGATACTATAGATAATAATGTAACAATAAAAATACACTCATCAGGTAGAAATTGTTAAAGACGCTGTAGATATAGAATTATTACCTTTAACATTATCTATTTAAAATTATATAGTATAAAACATTCATTGTGAAGATTGGAGGTGTTAAGATATCTTATGGCAATATTGCGGGTAGATATTAGATTTAATAACAAAATGGGCGATGCATATTTTGAAGTAGTTTGGAGAAGGATAGCATTAAGTTCCTCCAGATCTGAGGACTGCTCCTGCATTACTGTGTATTTTTGCATGTTCTACTATAAACATCTTAGATACAGTAGTGCTTAGACCTTGTTGGGCATTTGCAGTGGATATTAATAAAGAGGAATCAGATTTAGGATTATAACTATGTAAGCATTTATACTTCCAGCTGAGAGAAAAATGTTTCAAGAAGTACAAAGTTACTCTAAAAAAACCAAAGAGAAGTATTATAATAAAAGTATTGTGAAAGTTTATACAAAAGTAAGTCTCTTACTCTGTTTAAATGTAATTTGGACAGATGGATGGGTAACCACAAATTCATTATGTGTTTAGCACCCCTGCCCCTCATGGAAAGGAGCTACAAGTAAATGTCTCAACATATATTTGTTCTACCAGTAATTAGGTTATTTATACAAAAAATATATAATGACTAAAAACTATTGTGGGAATATAAGTTTGGGCTTCTTAAGGTCCTCATAGATTTATAGCTCATTAAATTCCATTGAACCTATTCAACAGTTATCACAAAGACCCAGTTTTGCTTGAATATTTTAATATAAATTTATGAGTTAACTATAAAGATGTAGACAATAACTAACTGAGAACTAGTATCATTAACTAAAAATGTGAAAAAGATTACATAAATGCTGTTTGCTGCAGAGAGAGATGTAAACCTTAATGAACACATTATAAATGTACCATAAAAAGTATACATAACCATTAAAAATAGTACAAAGAACAGTGTTTTGGTCCAACTCAAGACTTCTTCAGACTGGAGCAAATTGGCAGTGAAAGACTAATTAAATGATATAGTGACATCATAATTAGTTTGAAATGCAATCAAAATTGAAATATTCACTTAGACCTGTAAGCAAAATTTACAATGATGCTTTAAAATATGAATGAAATGGCATTACAAATCCAGGATTAAACATCTATAAATCATATAAATAGTTCTGTAAAAAACAGAGGACTGCAGAGCTTAGACTCAGCAGTGAGGAAGGGGGTCTTTTTAACTCCTTAAAATGTCAGTATTTCATATAGTCCAGGCGAGACATGTACGTTAAGTATAGTCTTCCATTTGCACTCTTTTAAGTTAAATAACATTTCCAAATCAGCTCTTTGGTATCTATAGCAACCGAGTCACAGACACAAATAGTTCTTTATTTAAAACCTGTATTTGCTTATGACTATTTAAATAAGAAATTATTGAGTTGCCTTTTTGATAGCATGATGATACACACACATGTGGTTATACAATTTCTTATAGTCCTATTAACATAAAAATGAAAACAAATGGTACAAGTCATCCAGACAATATTGAAGGAATTGCATTTAAAATATCCTGGTACTAGCTACGTCTTTTGTGTGACAGGGCTATTATAATCTGAGCTGTCATTTTACAACATGTTCTTAGTATGTTGGGGGCAAGTGTTGCTATAGACTTTATTGTTAACATTTTCCTGCAGATTTTTTTTTGTAAGTAGCTTGTTTGTGTGCCATTATATAAAATTATATCAAAATATCTAAATTATTTAATGTTAATTCTAAAAGTAAACTTTAATTCATGGTCAAAAGCAGTACAAAAATATCCCATTTATATCAAGGTTTCAGTTAACTTTAATAGTTGTATTAAATATGTTCAAGTTTTTGACACTGGTTTGTTTGTCATTACTGAATAATGTCATGCTACACAATGTGCAGATGGATTTGTTTAGGCCTCATTTAACAATCTGCCTGTGTTGTTAGAGTCAGCCTTATATGCTCTGTGTGAAGTATTGAAAACTGTATTACAGAACAACTTACTGTGTTCACAGCCAAGATTTGGAGGCAGATCAAAGGTTGTGTAAACATTTTCTATCAATGTTTGAAAAAAGAACAAGTACAAAGATGGCAAAACAGGAAAAGTGTCATTGCTAACTGGGAATGTATTGATGAGATATTTGTTATTTGGAGAGATACAGAGCATATGCTTCGATAATTCATTGCATATTTGAATTTTGCTGCACAGTTTTACAAGTTAACTTTCAGTGCAGAGATTAAAAAAGGTAAACATTTAAATATGTACACAGCAACACGTAAAAAGGTTGCTTACAATTTTTTTAGGCAAAATATTAGCATTAATGTTTATTTGCATTATAACAGCATGCACCCAGCACAGTAAAACCAGTGATATAAAATAACAATTTTTCAGGTCTAGTTGATTCAGGGTTGGTCAGTATCCTATCAAGAGGAATGTCATGAAAACCCCAATACATTTTTTGATAGGGTTTATCCATAAAGGCTTATGCACGGGTAAGGCATTTTTGTTGCAATTCTTGCATTATCTTCTGTGTGTCCACTTCCATTTGCTTCCCAAATATTATGAGCATCTATATGGGGGGGGGGGGCATGTTAGTAGGGATGTAACTAAAGATCTGAAGGAGGAGTTAGGTAGGATAATACTTTTCTTATTAATGACTTCTATCTATAAGGAACATGGGGGCCAGACCAGTGGTAAATTTATGATTTTCCATCCAGTTGTCAAGTTTTTGTTTGAAAAGGGTTAAGACTGAACTCTGTTTTACATGGATGGGGAGCCTATTCCATTGTGCAGGAATCCTTTGGAACTCATATCTGTCTTTCAAGCTTGTTCTGTTTCTATTACTAGTGTGGGCATCACTCAGTTGTTTTAAAAAAGAGGTATTTGTTAGCTGGGAGACATAAAATGCTATTAGTGGTCTGGCGAGATTGTTGTTTGACTTAGAAAGCTGCATTTCTGTTTTGTTTGACAGCTGGAAATGAGAATCCTGGACCAGCATATCACTGTCCTGAGGACAGGTTGTGCTTATCTTGTTTAATATGTACATGGCTTAGAAGTGACAGTGTTTTGCAGAATGGTTGATACTGAGATTTATGTAATGATTTGATGGGTTAAAAGGTAGTGTTTTACTGACTGTGTGTAGTTTTAAAGTGAGAAGGGGGTGGGAGTGGGCTGAGATCTAAAGACTCAGATAAATGTAGGGGGTTGAAAGTTCAAGTTTAGCTTGGAAAGCAAATGACAGTTATCAGTGTATATCTGGACTCTTAATTTATTTGTAATGTAGTTGGTGTTTCGATAAATATTATCTGTCCATAGAACACACACATGGTACACAGGTAATAAAACAATATAATTGTTCAGTTTCCTTTTTTCATTGTATAATTGTTACTTGTCTCATCTTCAAATGCTAGTCAAATATTTATCTATTGTGGCACTATAAAGCCTTTTAAGAAATAGGTTATTTACTTATTTACCAAATGTATGACAAATTCTCTAATGCCTTACTAACATCAAAGTATGGAATGCCCACGAGGTTTATTACTTTATTACTGTTTTAATTCCAAATCAAAAAGTTCCAGAAACTGATTTCTCTGGCATGATCTTCCAACTATGGGTTTGTGGTGCTTTCTGTCCTGTGGCCCACTGGCCTTCAGGTATTCCTAATTAAGTTTTCTAGGGCATTCCCTGAGATCCCCTGTGTAACATTTGTCAGCCATCAGAATGTTGAAGGAACAACACATTTTGCATGTTATCAGCTCCTTGGAGGAGTTTTCATTGACTATGTTCTAGATAATTTTCTTTTCAGTTTCCTGTCCGTTCATGTAAATGAATATTCTTCGATTTCAAAACTGTGAGATGATAACACTCTTGACATGCAATGGCCTTTAGATAGTTATGTGTATTTAAAGATACAAGTCTCATATACTATATTCCTTTTTGTGGTTATAAAATATGCTGTTTTATAAATAATCTGAAATAACATTCATTATGTTACACTGATTATTTCAGTTAATCCTTTTCATTACACTAAGTTACCACTTGTAGTAGTTGGTGTATGCCATATAATTTATTTTAAATCCATACATGACCATTAGAGCATTTTCAGTTTAATGCTCCTCATTTCTTTAGATAGATGGTTCCATACACTGACAATGTGGTTACAGAGTAATGGGCCACACACAGAGAATTTAGGGTCTTGTATTAATTGACTTTCTGAGGATCTAAGATTTATGGAAGGTGTGTAACACTTTCAAAAGGACAGTCAATGTGTAGCATGCATTTCACAGAGTTGCTTGAAGAAGGAATTATGAAGTGTTATCATTAGAGATGTACCAGGCTCAGACCTATAGTATTCTTGTAGTAGACATTTTCTAACCTGTTTAATTTACCCAGTCAGTAGTATTATGTAAGCATAAAACAGTTTAGCAAGTCTGAAGACACTGACAAGTTCACACCCTGCACTTAGAAGTAGGTAATCTGAAGACATTGAGAAATGTACACCCTACAGTCAAAAGTAGGTAATCTGAAGACACTGACAGGTTTACACCCTGCACTCAGAAGGAGGGAATGTGAAGACACCAACAAGTTTACACCCTGTACTCAAAAGTAGGCAATCTGAAGATGCTGACAAATTTACACCCTATACTTAGAAGTAGATAATCTGAAGACATTTGCACCCTGCACTCAAAAGTAGGTAGACACTCTGATCCTGTACAGACAACCTACAGTTTTTTTTTTAAAACAAATTTATTGTTTTAACATATAAGAGAAATATCATAACAATTTTATACAAATAATTAAAAATAGGTATTATTATAATATTCAACAAAACAACTAAAGTATTTACAAAGACATCCACTACAATCAGATCAATTAATTAAACTAAAATACTGTGCTATTGAAATTAGAATTTTTTTAACAAATTTTGTAAATTATCCCATACAATAAAATGTGATGTTTTTCTAGTTGTTCTCATTCTAATTGTGCTTATTTCCATATGACACATTATATTCATAACATTTTTAAATTCATTGAACGAAGGAGGTGTATCTGAAATCCAATTTCTAGTTATTATTTTCCTAGCCACTGCTAGGATAGACCATAACAAGGGAAGCTTAATCTTTTAACACATTGAGGTACAGGTGTGTTGAATAATATAAGAGACTTAGAAATAATGAAATTATCTGTAAAAGAGCCTGCAAAAATTCATTAATTGACTTCCAGTATTCTTTCAACTTCATACAGTCATAAAACATATGAGCCCAGTCAGCATTAATTTCTACATTACATCTCTTACATAGATTATCTTTATTATTAATTTTATTCATCATCAAAGGTGTATAAAAAGATCTATGTAAAAATTTCCATGTATAAAGTCTCCAGACAATGGAAGATGTAGTTCTATAAGCAGATTCCAATATATATTATTTATCTTGTTGAGTTGGTGGGTCCCCATTAATAGAGGTGAAATAATTCCAGTATGAATCTACATTGTAAAAAGTTTCTTGTCTGATAATTTTATGTATATATGAAAGTTTACCTTTATCATAAACTTTATGCTGTAAATTTATTATCAAGTAATCAATCAGTTTTGGAATAGATTCTTTAACTGTTATAGACATTAGATCTATTCTATCAATGAGATGTTGTCTAAAGATCTGAACCTCTAACCAGCAAGTTTCTCTTAGATCAAATTCTTGTTTTAAGAAATCTAGATTTTTAACTTTATTATCAGATATCAGCTGATACCAGTACTTTAGATTATTATCTATAGCTAAATGAGCTCCTTCAGAAGTAGATGACATAAGCATACCCTGAGTATAAATTATAGGAATACAATAAAATTCCATTCCCTATACTTAGGGTGCATGAATATAAAGTTACGATAACTAATAATAATATTTAATGGGTAACAGACCATATGTTTAGGTGTAATAGGTGAAGTACAAAATTCCTTTAGCAACCACAACATGGAGTTATTTATAATCATATTTTTATGTGTTAAGGAGATTTTCATGAAGTGCATACTAATTAGCTCCCAATAATCTTTCAATTTTATGACATATGACCGATCTATTAATAAAGTAATAACTTTTATAATAGAAGAGATAATATATAAATTAAAGTCTGGAAAAGAAATACCCCTTGAGACCAGATATTAGTATGTTTCTTTAATGCAATCCTAGGTCTATTAGGTGCCCATAAGAAATTTAACATTAGTGTATTCAGTTTCTTGATAGTTATTTTTGTAGGTGAAAGTATTATTGATTGTATTAAGTATAAAATCTTGGGGAATATTATCATTTTAATAATTGTAAGTCTCTCCTCCATAGTAAAAACATATTATTCCAGGTATTAAAAAGATTTTGTATATTAAGAAAACAGGTATTATAGTTATTATATATAATAGATTTAATATCTTTAGATAGTATTATACCTAAATAAGTTATCTGACCTGAGTTGGGTACATATTTAGTAAAATCACTAATGAGAGTATTTTTTCGTGTATATATAGGTAGTATTTTAGTTTTTTCTTCATTGAATATTAAACCAGAAATACTTTTAAAATTCATCATTTTATCAAATAAAGACTGCATAGAAGAATTAGATCCTGCTGATGTAATTAGAACATCATCTGCAAAAAGTTGAATTTTTGATGTTGTATTTTCTTCTATTTCAAAACCCTCTATGTCAGTACTGTTTCTAATCAAATTAGCCCAAGGCTCCATTACTAAAGTGAATAATAGTGGAGAAAGTGGACATCCTTGCTTTGTACCTTTAAGAATGGGTATTTTTTGTGAAACATGTTCCTACCTTAATATAAGCCAGCGTTCCTTTGTATAAATGCTGAATTAAATTTACAAATGCATCAGAGAAATTTGTGCACTTCAGTAAGGTAAACAGATAGTCCCAACTTACTGAATCAAATGCTGAACCTATATCAAGACTAATAAGTGTTAAATCTTTCTTTTTCCTATTTGCAAAATCAATTAATGTTAAAGTTCTTCTTATATTATCAAAAGTATTTCTATTTACAATGAAGCCCGTCTGATCTATGTCTATAATGCCGGGGATAATTGTCTTCAATCTATCAGCAAAAATACTCATAAACATTTTATAATCAACATTAAGTAATGAGATGGGTCGATATGAAGAACATCTAGTTGGATCTTTATTAGGTTTTAAAATTGGTGAAATAAATGTATATTGCCAAGATGGGGGTTATTAACTCAGTTTGGGCCAGAATAAAAACCTTATGTATTAATGAATATGTAGTTTTAGAAAGGATTTTATATATCTCTGGTATAATACCATCATTACCGGTGCTTTGTTTGATTTAAGCTTATTTATTTGTGTAATAACTTCTGTATATGAAATACTCTTGTCCAATAGTTTAATCTGTTGTTTATTAAGCTTTTTATTCATGTTTGTGGTTATAAACTCCTTTATTTTATCTTTAGGTTCCATGTTAATGTTGTTATGGTTAATCTTGTGAAAGTGATTTCTAAATTCATCCAGTATTTCTGGTATACTAGAAACATTCTTCTTTTTCCTTAGAGAAAAGATTTCTTTGATATGGTTTTGTTTATTCAATCTTTTGTTTTATTTTTAAGTCTATGTAAGTATCTGGGGCTTATTGAATAAGACAAAAACTTGTATTTCTCTAAAGTTATTTTAACTTTATGAGTTAAAATTTCTTTGTATTTCTCATTTAGTTTGTTTATTTCTTCAATAACTTTCTTGTCCATAATATTTTCTTTATTATTATGTTTATAAGAGTCTAGTTTACTTTGAATATCTAACAATTCCTTATCCCAAGATTTCCTTTTGTTATTATACCATCTGATACTTTGTCCATATAGATATGATTTTAAGGCATCCCAAACATAGACAATGGAGACTTCAGGAGTATTATTTATGTCTAGAAAATGTTGTACTTCTGAAAGTATATATTCTTTATAGTCTTTTAGCTGAGTTAAGTATGCTGGTATCCTTTTGATCTGAACATTATGAGTATTTTTTATCATGAATTCAAAAACAATTGAGTTATGATCAGATATAGGACACAAAAGGATTTTGGAATTAATTAAATCTGTTACCATCTGGTTAGAAATAAAGACCCTATCTATTTTTGAATAAGTTTTGTATCTGTTAGAAAAAAAGGTGTATGGTAATGATTTTGACTCTATCTGATTATTAATATCATTCAAATGATAAGAATTAGCAAAATCATTTAAATGTTTTGCATTAGATGTAATTCTTCTTTTCTTTATAGTGGTAGTATCACTTTCATGTAGTATACAATTAAAATCACCAGCTAAAATAATATCCCCTATAGAGAATGATATGATCTTATCAATATGATGTTTCACTGTATTAATACCAATTCCAGGTATCCAGTATACATTAATTAAAGTGTAAGTCTTCCCATTAATTTGTATTGTAACCATACAAAACATTCCTTTGTCATCCTGATAAGACTTAATGGTTTTAGGAATGGGCATACTTTTATTCCATAAAATAGCCACTCCTCTTTTTCTGAGTGTGCTCTGAACTAACCAATACTGCATACTTATTAGTGGCTAGTTTATCAATATCTTTTTTTCAAGAGATGGGTTTCTTGCAGGAAGACTAGATTGGCCTTGTGTAGATTAATGTATCTTATTAGGCTTGCCCTTTTACACGGATTATTCAATCCATTAATGTTTAAAGAAATTCCTTTTAAAGATGTCATTTGGCATTTTTAAAACTCAAGAATCTTATGATCGAAATAAAAATAACAAGATAAATAATGTTACATCTCCTCTTTTAGGTGTACCTTTAAATATAGCTGTATTTATTAAATCTCTTATGGGATTTTGTATAGGATTCAATTTTGTTTGTAGTGACAATGAGTGTACAAAATATATTGTGGATGTCAAAACTATATACATATAACAATGAACAAGTGAAAATAATGTAAGGATTAAACCTTGCATCCCGCCTGGAGTTGAAAACTCCAACTTAGAGCAGTATTTACTACTCAAGTTAACCCCCTACCCTAAGCAGCAGTACCTCAGCTACCACCTTATCAATTTAATACTAGTTATATTTAACTGAGGTTAACAGTTTTCAATTCAATTATCTATCAAGACAAAACTACACATTTGGTAAAACAGCATCATATAAACTAAAATAAACTTTTTTTTTTTTTTTTTTTTTTTAAAAAACTGTTCATACTATTATATAGATCTATGTAATATATAACACTTGAATTCTAATAGCATTCAAATAATCTTAATGTTAGAAATCAAGAGGAGAGAAAATTATGTTCTAACATTCATTTAAATCAAAAACTTTGGCTAATATGATTCAGACATTACATGCATTAAGATGCATCTATTTTCTGTCATGTGAATTCTATCAACAGCTTCCAAAAAAATCTTGAATTGTTTGTATATGAGCATTTACTTAAACTCATTATTGTCAATAGAGTAAAATATTGTATTCATAAAAATTATTATAAATCATATTGCATAGTTATGCAGATTCTCAGAAACACCTGCGTTATTACCTAAAAAAAAAAAAAAAAAAAAAAAAAAAAAAAGCCATCACACACATAAACACAGACACACACACATACATATACACACACACACACACACACACACACACACACACACACACACACACACACATACATATACATATACACATACACATATATACATAGATACACACACACACACACACACACATATATATATATATATATATATATATCTGATCTCACTGAGTTGTGTGTTAGTAGAGCACTATCCTACTTGCTGTCCCTAGAATAAATCTGTCTGCTTTATACAAAATAATGCACAGCAAACACATATTAGTAACCAGATTTTACAATCATGCTAACCTACTGCTTTAAAATATATCACATGACATTTCTTCCAGAATAGAGTTATACGATTATTTATGCTTGCCAATCAGATGAATTAAATGAGTTATAGTAAAGTATATGTTTGGGACACAAGTTTTTAACACAGATTATTATGCTACTGTTAAGTAGATTTTCAAAAACATTTAAATAAATGTTTCATTTTCTATGCCTTCTAAAATAAGATATTTACTTGCTACAAGAAACTACATCATCCAAACTCATCATAACTGACATATTTTATGAATAGAGTATTTTTCCTGAATCTGTGGTGTGTCAGTGTGATAACCTTGTCAATGTTTATACTAACTGCTTTCAGTTTCTTTGTGAAAATTCTGTGAGTGAAGCTTCTGAGGAAACTCACGGACACTATGCATGAGACAGCCCACATCCCAGATTGTCTCCCTTAACATTTTGGCGGGAAACTTATTAAAACTTGTGGCAAACATTCATTTTGTCAATAGAGTAAAATATTGTATTCATAGAAATTATTATAAATCATATTGGATAGTTATGCAGATTCTCAGAAAAAAAGCCATCACACTCACACACACACACACACACACACACACACACACACACACACACACACACACACACATATATATATATATATATATATATATATCTGATCTCACTGAGTTGTGTGTTAGTAGAGCACTATCCTACTTGCTGTCCCTAGAATAAATCTGTCTGCTTTATACAAAATAATGCACAGCAAACACATATTGGTAACCAGATTTTACAATCATGCTAACCTACTGCTTTAAAATATATCACATGACATTTCTTCCAGAATAGAGTTATAAGATTATTTATGTTTGTCAATCAGATGAATTAAATGAGATATAGTAAAGTATATGTTTGGAACACAAATTTTTAACACAGATTATTATGCTACTGTTAAGTAGATTTTCAAAGACATTTAAATAAATGTTTCATTTTTATGCCTTCTAAAATAAGACATTTACTTACTACAAGAAACTACATCATTTAAACTCATTATAACTGACATATTTTATGAACAGAGTATTTTTCCTGAATCTGTGGTGTGTCAGTGTGATAACCTTGTCAATGTTTATACTAACTGCTTTCAGTTTCTCTGTGAGAATTCTGTGATTTGAAGATTCTGAGGTAACTCAAGGACATTGTGCATAAGACAGCCCACATCCCAGATTGTCTCTCTTAACATTTTGGCGGAAACTTATTAAAACTAGTGACAAACATTCATTTAGCAGTGTAAATGCATCTAAACATGACAGAACCTCCACAATGTATTCCACAGATCATCACAGCCTCTATGCAAGTGAAATTAAACTCAAAATTACCAACAAGCAATAAAACTCAGCATTCTTCTCCCAACTCAATTTTCATACAAATCCTATTATTCACTGTGCCCACACAGTCTAAAGCATTTCTATATATTAATAAAGAAAAGAAAAGAGAGTAGAAAATAAAAGGGAGTGAGGCAGAAATAAAAAATGTAAGAGAAAGCTGTAAGAAGTATATACAATGGAATGTTACTTACTGTTTATATTAATAGAGTTAAAAATAAAACATATTATTTACTCTTATTTAGTTCTGATTATTATTAGTTAAAGCATGACAGATTATTTACAAACAAGCATAAGCAGTATAATCAAGAAAGTATAATTAGAAATAGCATTTGAAGAACTTATAAACTTTTACAAGAAATAAATATGTTATTATTCTATTAATGATATTTTCATTACTGTTCTCTCCCTGCCCTCCCCAGCCTTTACCCACTACATAATCTAAATAGAATGTCATTGTTTAAACAAAGAAAATAATAAAAGAAGAAGGAAAAAAAAAAGGTAAAGATAAAAAATGTATCAAATTACTAACCTTACTTTTTCAGAAAGAAAACAAATCGAGTCACAGCCTGCCATTAAATCCTCAGGCATTTTGACTGGTTATGAAACAAAACATTTCTTTGCACATAGAGAATAACTTTGATTAAATCTTTTCCAAAATATTTGTGGCTTTCTGGAAATGCAGGAACTATATTCAAAAGATTAATAATGAACTAAAATGATGAGAGAGAAAAACATATAACAAATCATTTGTTTTTAGTCTCTTCTTCTTCTCTGAAGTCTTCCAGGAAGCTTCAGTTGCCAATCTCTTTAATGAAGAACTAGCCCATTCCATTTCTTCTATTTTATCCAAAATCCTTTTTCTTTGACAAACAGTAAAGCAGAGTCTAAATCATCGAAGACCTTAGGACCATCAGGAAGGAAGATTTTAAGCTTGGCAGGAAACAGAAGGTATGTTTTAAACTGTGCTTTTTAAGCTCCCTTATTAGTGGCAGAAAACTTTTCTTTTAGCAATTACCATGGAAGAATAGTCATTGTCAAAACGCACAGTTGTCTCATTAAACTTAACAGGAGCTTTAGCCCAAGCAGATTTAAGAACCATCTCTTTATCAAAAGATGATAGAAATCTAACTATAACTGATCTAGGATAGTTTTTGTTAGAGTTAGTATTAGCTATAGATCTATGTGCTCTTTCGATACCAAAAGAGAATGCTTCTGGTAAATCTAAAGTTTTAGGGAGCCATGTTGTTAAAAAGAAGTAATATTGTTACCTTCAATATTTTCTGGCAGTCCAAAAATCCTAATGTTATTGCGCCTAGATCTATTTTCCAGGTCATCCAGCTTTGTTTGTAAATGTGTATTTTGTTTCAGCAGAAACTCAATGTTGATTTCCTGTTCTTGTATTTTATTTTCCATGTCATTCACAGCTTCTTCTATGCCTGTCATCTGGATCTTCTGTTGTTGCAGGTCCATATGTAACAAGTCTATTTGTTTTGTAGTTTTTTCTATGAAAGTGTCTATTTTAGTATCCATTTTATCCATCTTAGCAGTAAGTTGCTGGACTATAATTATCAGAGACTGAAGTTCTTTCTTGATGCTGGAGTCTTGAGAATTTGTCTTACTGGAACTCATTTCAGACTGATAAACTGACAGTTAAATTTCCAAAGTAATTTCTGACAGGAATATTATTAAGATTTCCTTTCTTTTTTAGATATAGTTCAAGAACTATATAAAACAAACATATTTAGAAAGAAAATTACTTCAAGAATTAATTTTTTAAGTAATTAATTCCTGTCAATGTAATGAAATTGGTGGAGCTGAAGAAATCTGCTGCTATCCTGTGTTTATCCTTGGCCACACCCCCCGACAACCTACAGTTTGAGTTTATGTTTAGTTGTTTTCTTATTATGTAAATCAAGGGATAAGTTTTCCATAGGACTGGCAGGTATTTCGTATTTTTATTGGATTTTTATCAGTTACTTGCTGACATAAGTAGGTCTGTGGAGTTTGTAGTGTGGGAATGATATGACCTTATTTATGTTTAATAAAACAGAAGGGTGGGTTTAACATAACGGTTAAGGTCTTCTCTTTATGGATTCAAGGTACCTCAGGTCATTTGCTATGCTTAAGATAGTCATTTAGGGTAGTTAGCCTGGCATTCACCTATGAACCTATAATAGTAGTTGAGAATTCTTGCAGTAATGAACTGACCTGAAATTAAATCTATGTAGAGTTGTAAATATATATTTTATAGAACTGTGCAGTATTAGTTTTGTACTACAGTCTAAGTAGAACCACAAAATGATTATTGATGTAAATTCAGAAAAGAAGGGGTCCAAACATGAAACCAAATGGGATTCTTGCAGTAATAAACTGACACGAAGTGAAATCTGAGCAGATCTGTTAAATATGTTTTTATTGAATTGTGCAGTATTATCTGTGTACATTAGTTTAAGCACGACCTGAAAGTGATTATTGATGTAAATTCAGAAAAGAAGGGGTCCAGACATAAAACCATCTGGGATATATTTTTAATAAACGTAATCAGTAAGAGATTTAGCTTTCCATTTATTTTCATACCCCATGCCTATTAAGTAGCTGGAGAACCAAATTTTAGTATTTTTATGAATTCATGTTTCAGCCAGCCTGACTGAAGGCAGACATGATTAATGGCATGCTGTGGAACAGACCAACAGCTGTTCCTCCTTTATTGAAGCTTTCTTACGAATTCACTTTCTGTATGTGGGACTGTACTGATTGAAAAGTGTTTTCTCAAGCTATGTTGAGGGTGCTTAGAATGTTAGTTTTGTTTATGAAATCTGTTAGTTGCTGGTGAATCGTCTACTTTAGTATTTTTGTAGAGACATAGGCCTGAAATTAACTGACTTGATTGATCTGCTTCCTTTGTCTAACAAAATAAGACAAGGATCTTTCCAAACGGCAGGGACAGTGCATTCTCATGTACACTTTCAATAAAATATTTGAGGCAAAAGGCCAATCAAGTAAACAGCAAGTTTGATAAACTTACGTATCCTGAAATCAGTGTGAGGGGAAGCTGTGTTTTTCATTTTAGTTAAAGTTCTGATGTAGCTAATATTGATTTTAAATTTAAAGTTGCCCTTGTTTTCATATGTTGGTACAGTTTTTATTTCATAGAAATTAATAATGGTAGGTACTGCCTTATCCAAGTCATTTTCAAAGAATTCAGTCACCTTATGACACAGGACATTTGGGAATAAATACTGGTAGATTGATTTCTTGAGTATAGAAGATCTGGCATTATTTTAAGATACCTACTTTGCTAAAACAACATAATTTATGACATTTATGTTACTTGTTACTTCAGTTGCATCATCATATTTGATTTCCTTTTAATTCCATTTGTAAAAAAGGAATAACTGCTCACCTACGCAGTTCTAAATCAGCATTGCATGTGATTGGGTCCCAGATGCAATGATTTTGCTTAAATGAGAGTCAACACCCAACTGATTTAAATGGTACTACGCAGTTTTGTTCAAAAGCATCGTTTCTGTGTTATTCTGCATGGTAATAGTTTAGACATCATTTCAGTATTTTAAAGTATAGTTTGTTGGAGCCCTGTAATAAAGGTATATTTAAAACATGAAGTAAAAACATGATTTAAAATATATTAAGATAGTCTGATGGTGTATGCACACTTATAATTTTAGGATTCCAAATATTTTGAAAAAAATAAAAAGTACATTCATGTGGATAATATTTAAAATGCAACAAGGTTAATCATGGCTTAACTCTAAACAGGAAATGTATGTTAATCATGGCTTAACTCTAAACAGGAAATGTATATCTGCACCCACAAAAAACTATTTTCATTGTCAATGATGACCTTTTTTCATTATATAGTATTAAAGAAATATGCATTTAATCATTAACATTTACAAAAATACAAAATAAATTAAAAGATTGCCACTTTCTGAACATAAAAAATTTGCCAGCCAAGGGAGTCTAAACATAAAAAAATAATAATGGTATTCTTGTGGCTTTACCTCCCTTATAGGTTCATAGCTTCATAGGTTGGTACTAGGCTATCGGCCCTAGGGCCTATGCAAGCCTAGCCATAACAATTCCCTGGATATTTCTTCCCACAATATATAGGTTCATAGGTTGGTACTAGGCTATCGGCCCTAGGGCCTATGCAAGCCTAGCCATAACAATTCCCTGGATATTTTGTTTATGTTTAGTTCATTGTTCTAAGCATTTATTATAGCAATAACCCATGCCTGGGTGTGGGTAATGCTGGATTTACCCACGGTTGGCGTGGTTTGGTCACCCGAGGGACCAAACAAAGCCAACCGTGGGTAAATCCAGCATTACCCACACCCAGAAGTGGGTTATTGCTATTATACAATGACATTATTTAAGAAAAGAAATAATTACTTTTCTTAAATAATGGCATTGTATAATGCCTCTTTACTGCCCTTCCGCAGCTGTCTGGTATTCTGCGGCAGTTCTGATGTACTGTGCGCCTGCGCAGTACATCAGAACTATGGGCAAAAGCAACGGAGAACGCAAGATCTCCATTGCTTTTTTTTTACTGTCTCGCTATGTTAAATGGGTTTAACATAGCGAGACAGCTTTAAAATAAGCAACGGATATCTCCGTTGCTTATTTTAAAGCTGTCTCGCTATGTTAAACCCATTTAATATAGCGAGACAGCTTTAAAAAAAAAGCAACGGAGATCGCAAGATCTCCATTGCTTTTTACACACTGTGTCGCTATGATAAAGGAGTTTAACATAGCGAGGCAGCTTTAAAAAAAGCAACAGAGATCTCCGTTGCTTTTTTTAAACCTGTGTCGCTATGTTAAACTCTTTTAACATAGCGAGACAGTGTTTTATACTAACGGCAAAAGTCCGGGCGACCGGACCTTTTTCCGTTAGTATATTGAGGGATTTACAACGGGCACGCTGGTTGGGCTGGCCAATCAGCATGCACGTTTTAGGGGAGGAATTGTATAATATTACATAATGCATGGCATGGGCAATGTGAGATTAGGATAGTGAACATGAGCGTATGAAGCTATAATATATGATGAAAATTCTTTGCTGCCAAAGCTTCAGTAACCTCAGAGTTGAACATATCAAGTTAGTGAGTCCAGGGTCTGCACAGAATTGTAGAGACTTTGTCTTTCACAGAAAACACAATTTACAAAGATTTTAAGGATTACCATTTCGGATTGTTTTTTTTTTCACCAAATCTGCATTTGCATAAAGTGTGATGTCCTTCTATTCTTATGTTGCAGTATTCTTAATATGAGGGATTCACTGCCAAAGGTTGTCCCCATGTTTGGCCAATATACAAAAGACTTTATCTACTACAAGGTATGTGGGGTGTTGCACTTAGGCCAGCAGACAGCGTAGACCATAAAAGTGATGTCTGCATGTACCATCCTCAGAACTGAATGCCCCAGTAAGAACACCAGCCTAAGAAACAAATGAGGTAAGCATTCATCCAGGAAAAAACACAAACCACAGTGGAAAGGTGGGAGAGATAGAATTCTGCAACATAGATGTGAAGGACATCTATTGCTCTGGTAAGACTTTACACAACTATGCCATCCTATTCTTATGTTTTGGTATTCTAAACAAGAGGGAGAGTTCCAAAGCTCATGAGAGAGAAAAGGAGGGGGAAGGTGCAGATGTGCTTTCTAAAAAAACACAGAGAATGGCTCTAGCAAAGCCAGCTCTACATTTGGAGATGCCATCTAGTTTATAATGTTTGGTGAAGGTTTGAAAAGAAGACCAGGCAGCTACCTCTAAGATGGTGTTATATCCAAACCTTTGAAAAAAGCACATGAAGAAGCCATCGCTCATGTAGAATGATCCTTAACAGGAGTAGAAAGGCTCTTACCATAAAACACATAACAAAAAGATATAGCTTTAGAAATCCAACTGGAAATACTCTGCTTGGAAACAGGCATTCCCAGAGCCCTGGGATAAAAAGAAACAAAAAGCTGATCAGATTTCCTGATAGCCTTAGGTTTATTCAAACTAAAGATAAAACAGCAGCTATACCAAGACGCTTGCTGCCTCAAAGATCAGAACAAACTATACATAAAGTGACAAAGTTTATATAAAAATTCAAATAATTACAGCTATTATCCAATTACTATATTTAAAGAAATACTACTTATTCACATTACGTAGATATACACTGTACCCAAGTCACAATACATATTGTATTAAAATATTAAAATGCATTTAAATAGAAAAAATACATACAACATTTTATTCTAAAAAAAGAAGTGGTTTGATAGACAGAAAATCATTTATCCCTGGGAATGTGGTGGCATCCGTATAAATTTGCCACCACAGTTCTCTATATGCCAGATAGTTCTTAGGATTTCCTCCCCTGGGATTATTTCTAACTATTTCTAAAATTGAAAACTTAAAAGAATGATCTGTGCCATAGTCTAAGATGTGTCTGCAAAGGGCATTTTTTGTGTCCTTCCTTCTTATACTGTATACATGTGAATATATTCTTTGTCTTAATTTTCAACCAATACGCTATTTTTTAGGTTTATTCAAGTAAACTCTGAGTTATCTATGCACATCTTGAATGAGCCGCAAGAAAACAGACCGAGTAGTGCTGCTGATCCTGGCTTCCTTCACTGACTGTAATATCCAAAATGCACAGCAGCTTGTTGTTTAACAATAAAAATTTATTAAGCGATACCAACTCTAATACACTTTGGTTAATTAAAACAGCAAAAAGTAAACACTTTTTCATAAATTCGAAAACTTTTTCAAACACTTCAAACTCCGCCCCTTCCATCTATTTATAACATTTCATGACGTCACGTATTTAAAAGCTATACAAGATGCCTTAGAGTAAAATTACCTTGTAAGGTTCTAAATTCTAAAATTCTGTAATGGAATAGACTTCCCATATATGGCAAACAGAGCACCTCACCGGCCCTCTTCAAGAGAAATCTTGATGAGTGGATGGAAAATAGAAAACTCAGCCCGGAGATCACTCCAGTGGCTCTATTTAACAGAGGCACTGGGAGCTAATGTCGAGTGGCATGATGCCAGGGTAATCCTATGGGCTAGGCTTGTAAAGGCTCCAGGGCCATTAGCCTAGTACACACCTATGAACCTATAAACCTATAAGGGTATTTTCTTCTATATCCAAAGCATTTTCTCACCAATTGCTGGTCTGTTAACTCTGATATGTTTAGAAGGAGCTTTTAGTTCTACTCAAAGAATGGAAAACCTAAGATTACAAAAGGTGTTCTCTATCTGAACTCCTCTTGAAGTTTAAATACCACTAAGCCCATAGATCACATGGGTTTATCACTGTTATGTTCATTCTGTATCACTTTAGTAAAGTGTTTGCAGACTACCATTATTGTGTTGTTCACTGAAGTATTTGTAGCATGCTATAGAGTAGTAGCTTTTATAAAACTACTGTTAAGATAAAGCAATAGGAAGCTGCTAGGCTACACTCTTATGTTTGTACTGCCTAGTTTGGCAATACATCTTGTAAGTGATGTAATGGGTCTATATCACATCGTTGAGCACAGCCCTCTTGCAAAAACATAAAAAAAGTTTACCTTTCATGGCGTTGGCCAACTGAAGTATTTTGACGAATTGCAATTCAATGTTTAGGTCCTCCACTGGATAGGGAGTTTAAAAATTATGGTTCGATGAATAGTTATTTGAGAAAATGAAAGTTTGACGATGTGATAAAGACCTGATATAATAGACTAGAAGTATAGAATCTGGCTTGACTATGTGATCACATTTGCTTGCCTAACTTCTAGTATCTAAGGTCATATAATATGAACCACTTAGGCTCAGCACACCCACCTGCATAAGAACAGTAAGTAAACGAATAAAGGTGGATTCATGCCAGCCATCTAGCAGCAGTAAAGAAACAGTACAGTGTATTTTCAAATTTGACAAAATTAAAGTATGGAAATGTGAGCATAGGAAAGTTATGAAAAAGAGGAAAGCAAACAGGGGAAAGCACATAATGAGACATGCTAAGAAATGAACATGATAGTTTTGGGGAAAGGGTAGCATTTTTGGAAGGAAAGATGACCATTTTATATAGGTAAAGAGAAGGAAAGTTGAGAAAGGAAATAAAGCTGAAGGAAGGTAAGAGGATTAGGTAGGTAGCAGAGGTACCCAAACAAATATAGACGATAAGCAAAGCTGACAGTGGAGCTGTGACATACTGGTAGAGAAATTGCACAATGGATTGGGAGGAGAAAGACAAACCGAGGGAAGACAATGCTAATTGAGAGGATTGGACAACAAAAACAGGGGGCCATAGTCTCAGTACCAGAATGGGAGATCAGGTAGGTAAAGGCAGCAATATCACCCTGCCCATATGGGACCTAGTGGGAGATAAGACCCCACCTTGGGCAACATCATTACTGGGCCCTAGCTCTGATGGTAATGCCATTGTGTGGCAGGGATACAACACTACAAGCCACATAAGGTGTCTTTCCAGATTCCTGATGTGAACATCTAGGCACTGGTCCTCCAGCTTTCTGACTACATCAATTAGTTCATTCTGTTAAGTGATTGGGGTCTGCACCCCTGACACAGCCACCAGCCAGAAACACAGCAGACCCCTCTGGTGAAGCTCCACTATGGGCAGGGTTAAAGGTCTTTCTGACCCCTCAGGTGCATTTGAAATGTGGTTCCAGTAGCCTGCTGTTGAGGTGGTGAAATTGTGCTGTTTATGTGGGGCTGGTGGGCCATGTTGGGATCACAGGTGGTGCTGTGGATGCTGCTGTATAAAAAATGAAAATAAATAGAGAGGAACAACAAAACAAACCACAAAAAAATGTAATAAACAGAAGTGATATTAATAAAGAGGATGGGGAAAGAAACTTATGATTACATAAAGTGCTATATAGTCAGGAAAGTATATGATCTCAACAGTAAATGTAGTACTTTAGGAGAGCACATCATTAACTGTAACAGATGTGTACTTCCCATGGAAACAGCTGTAGCTCAGTCTTGACAAGCTCTGTTTTCCCCATGTTGTAATGTAATAACAGGCAAGTGTGCTACCTGTTGAGGCATTGTGGCAGTAGAATTATTGCTACACACAGGCATATATGTACATGAAGTCCATATGCATATGTGATTCCCTCTGCACTATAAAAGATACTCTGCCTGCGGTATGCAGCTACATAAAAGTCAATTGGAGTGGGCCCCACAGAGGTCTCCATCACAGGACAGCATTTCCTCTGCCCCTGCCCTTCCCATGGTGTAATGTGATCTGGCTAATGCAGACAGAAGTAGAGTGTCTGCAACAAGAATAGAATACAGGACCTCTGCTACTATCAGCCATAAAAAGGCAAGTGTGTGACCTGTTTATCCATACCAGCATCCCTACTGTGACCAGAAGTAGCACATAGGTGCTACCTAATAAGCAGCAGCTGGACCACAGTCAGACTTCTCAACTGTCCCTGTTTTGGAGGAGCATTCCTATTTTCAGATCTGATTTACCCCTTCACACTCTTTTCTTAATCTCCCTTCATCACATGTGATTTTTTAAGCTATATGCTACACAGAAAATCACACTACCCGACCACCATGCAAGTGGCAATAATAATTTAAAGAAAGAAAACACACATCTTAATCTCCCTTTTTCTCAATCAAAAATAAATGACCTTGTGTGGCAGAATTTTATGATACAGTTACTTATTACAGCTGAGTACACATCCTGGCGTTTTTGCAGTTACCTTCTACTGATGCCTGCATTAATAATTCCAAAACCACACTATGTACAAGGTATCAGAAGATTTAATTTTAAAGCATACATGATGGCAAGTACAACTATATTGATATTTGACCTCTATCTAATGCAGCTAAAGCGATATTAAATATTATTTGTATTGTAGTAATTTTCATATTTCTCTAAATATCTCAACATTCAGGTAACATGGACGTAAGTGCATAGCCTCATATGAAAGCTCACAGCTGTATGAAGAAAATCCTGCAGGAAGTAAATATCTTGCTTGAAGGGTTACTGTGATATCAATAGCTGTTTATACAATATTACAAAATTAATACTCACTACCTTTATTTTGGCTTATGAAATCCAGTTTAAAGCATCACATTGAATGAATTCCACTAATGTAAAGATTAATTTAGCCTGAATAGTTTGCCATTTATATTTTTCTAGTAACACTTGGCATTCCAGATATATGAATATTTGTTTGAAGTGTAACAGGAGGGTCTATATCAGTTTGTTGAATACTCTATTCAGTGAATGACATCGAACCCCCATCGAACTCATTTTGGAGAACAATTGTTTCAGCAAATTTTTTCACAGGGAAAAAAATATTGGGCCAGCTACTGACCGTAACAAACACTACACATTTTAAAACTCCGCAAAGTGGAGGGCTTTGCTCCCCCACACCCCTCAATGTGGGGGTCTGTGCCCCCCACACCCCCAACTAAATACCCCAACTCCAAGATCACACTACAGTGGGGAAAGAGGCAAATTCCTGATGATGGCCAACTACTTTCTTTCCCTGCGAAAAATTCCCTGAAGGGATCATTTGCTAAAATGAGTTTTCGCTAAAGTGGGCTCGATGAATAGTCATTCACTAACAGACTATTCAAAAAACTGATATAGACCCATAAAGTGATAACTTAATTTTTTAAAGCTCACGCCACACCCACTGGAAGTTAGTAGTATACACTCAAAAGAGTTGTACTGGAGGGAATGAGTTAAAAGTCTAGAGCTAACACTGTCTCTTTCACAAAGTGTGCATATTTTTTCTACTATTTTTATCCTTCTGTGTTTTTTAAACATGTTTCTGAGTAGCATCCCACATTCATACTGGAAACAGGAACAGGTCACATTTTATGCTAATTAAATATCCAGTTTTGTGCCTATGGACTTGAAGTGCATACTTTTCAAGAGCTTTTGCACTAAGTTTTAATGCCTGCAGGTTGAGAGGTATGAATTGGAGGGATTAGTACCATTTTCACCCTGAATTAGCTGTGTCAATGCATGCGACACAACCTGTCTGAAAGATCATCATGGTACAGGTTAGTACCACCACAACCTTTTCTGAGGTGATATATAAAATGCAGAGTGTGTGGGGTGATCTCTCGGAGTACAAGTCCTGTTTATATATGATAGTTGTAATGGACTTATTAAAATACTGACACAAGCTATGTCCTTCCAAGCTCACATGCTAAATGGCAGGCATTATCCACACAGCAAGTCCACTGCAGCATAAATGGATGGTAGCTATCATAGACAAGGACCACCAAGATCATGGTCAAGCAGCATCAGAAGTTCAACAGCAGTACTGGCTGTGCAAGTGCCTATGGGAAGGAGAGAATACTCCATGAGGCAAGCCAATCACAGAAGTGGCATGTCTGGTACTAGAAGGCAGTCATGTTTGGACAGTACACCAGCATCCAGCATGGGCAGTGATACAACCAATGCAACTGCTGATAGAGGCAGCTATCATGGTTGAGGACATGCACAGGATGCCCGGCCATCTTCCATTCAGGCCCTGAGCTTATATGGTAGATTGAGCTGCAGTGCTGCAACTACTGCTGAGTTTGTGTGCAAGCATACACACATACACCACACATGCAGACACACACACACAGACACACACACACACACACACACACACACACACACACACACACACACACACACACACACACACACACACATACACATACACCATTAAATCCCATAGCCACAGACACTCAATTCACTGCTATGAATGCCCCCCCATCAAGCAGCATTCTTCAGTAATGCAATGTAGGTCCATGTCTTACACACACCACAAAAAAAAAATTCTGTTTGTCTTGCACTCCTACATTTCCCTGTGAAAGAGATTCCACATGTGTGGTTCCTCCTGACCTGTGCATATAATCATACCTTACTTTGTTACTTGGATTGCCTATGTCTGACATATAGTGTATCCAGCCCATGCATGGATAGACGTAGGTTGGTGCTGGTTTACATGTATCATTTTTCTGTCACATATCTGCTGCATTATGAGCCAAAGCTGTGTGTAAGCTGCTGCCTCTTTACCAGTACCATGACACTCTGCACACAGTTCTTTCTAGCTTTTTCATCCCTGCTGCTGGGCCCTACACTGACTTCTTATCTATCGCAGTCTGCATTGCCTGGTGTGCTGTGAGAAGTTACTCTTGTAATTGTCCTCCCTGCTTTCTCCTAAGTATGATATTGTGTAGCACTGCATACGCTGAAAAGATTTTAGCATGTGGACCGGAAGTTATACTGCAGGGCACCAGCTGATACTACCAGGGAGTGAAAGTGTGCATTCTGAAGCCCAAACGCATGCTCAGCAGTACCCAGGTTTGTGACAGCGCATAGCTCCGGTCTGTCTCATTCTGTGGATTGCTGATGGGTATCATCATCCAGTGCTCCACGAAATGTCCGACATCAACAATAAAATGGTCCTAGAGGATGTCACCTTTCACAAACCATTTTTAAAAGTCACATGTGTGCCATGTATGTGAGTAGTGATAACTGCTTAGGTGGTCTGCAGACACATTGTATATGATAGCCTGTGCTTTACAGACAACGTGGCAGTTAATGGAGTGATACTCTTTACAATTCACATAGCTTCTTCACAGGTCAAGACCTTTATTTCAATACGGCTGTAGTTTATAGCTCCTAGTACCTGAGAGAGATGGGCTGTAACATGTGCATATAGCATGGTGTTGGCTCTCACCTGTGTGGTACATCGAAACCACATCCTTCACATGCAGAAACATGGCACCAAGGAACTGATGGAATATTATCAAGGCAGATACCGGAGGTATCCCTCACTGTGTCCACATTTTGTCACCAAAAAGTTCCTGTAGTAATACATGTAAGGCCACACATACCTTGGTATCTACTGGTAAAGGGAATCCATGATTCTTGTGGGACTGTAGTTCTACTAGGTCCTGCATAGTGTCCGTCCAAGGAATGTTAAGGATGATCAGATGATACAGCACCTCCAAGGGAGATGATGCACGCATCATGGCTCTCAGAGGCAATAATAACCTGTTGCATGCACACATTAACTAATACTGCTGCAGCCCCTAACATACATCTGCAGTACCCCAGCGTGAGCACACATATTTAGCCTTGGTCAGTGCACTTGTATTACAGCACCATATAGCACTCCTTATACTTTTCTGAATTGTTCTGCTGTCTTGTTTTATCTCTTTTACATATACATTATCCCTCATTTTAATACTATTGCTCATTAGCATCTGCTTGCACTCCTATTAGCACATACCACAAGTAGCTCTGCTGCTTATCAGTCATGTGTCACAGCATTTATTTCTGAGAAGCACACTCCCTGCATGTGGTTATTCATCATGCAAACTTTCTTACCACTATGTGGCTAATGTTTTTCAGTCCCAGGGTGGATTACAGATTCTGATTTCGTTAAGAAGACAGGTGATTAAAAACTGATCAACTTTCAGTGATAAATACACTGAAAACAATTAAGTGCTAAACTTAATAGGAAGAATGTGGTAATAAAACTTCACATATAAAAAATGTTGACAGTATTATGAGAGACTTATATTTGTACCTGCCTTAGAGAATTTTTGCACACATCCCAGGGTGAGTAGTCCACTTTGTCTGATACTGTTATTATATGAAGTTCACACTTGTTTAAATTTCTTCACTGGCTAACAAAACAATTCTTTTCTATGCATTTATGTTTAAAATTAGATGCAGTTCCTACAACTCAGAACATGTTGGAGTTTTCTATTACATTATGAATAGACGATGTTGATAACATCTTTCCTCAAATGCTTTCAGTCACATAGGAGGACTATTTAAACTTAATACTTTTAAAAGATTTAATCCAGTATTTTATGCTTTTCGCTAGTGCAGATGACTACCAATCCTTTTCCCCATCATGTTTCTATGCAGTAATCATGTTCATTCACTGCTACCCTTTTGCGTTGCTGTTATCCAAAATTATTTTTCTCAGCTGTCATAATTTCATTTTCATACAGCCTGAAGCTGTTTATTCAAACTAAATATTCAGTATGTTAGTGACTGTATTCTACATTGTTTTATATGAGGAATGTTTTCAAAGACTAAACAAAGGGAACAGCTACTAATAAGGAAGATAAAAATGTATGTTAGTTTCAGACTAAGCTATGTTAGGTACATGTTCCAAAAATAATAGACCTTCGATAATTTTACATTTTCCAAAACTAGTTATAGCACATCAACAGTTGACACTCAAGAACATTCTGAATTACAGCTGAATATGTAAAGATATGTGAATTATTCATTACATTTGTGGAGCCTTTAATTCACTCCAACTACCCAAATCAATACCAAATCTAGTAACCAACTTTATCAAATCTGTTTCCTGTAAGAGGAATGACCTTCTAAACAATGTGCAAACATTCATAGGTTCATAGGTTCATAGGTTCATACTAGGCTATCTGCCCTAGGGCATTTATAAGCCTAGCCAGAGTATGTTTGGCTTTCGCCACCCATTTTAAATTAATTTTGCTATGCCCTTTTTCGAGGTTAGTATACTGTGCCTCTGTCTAACAGTGACACAGAAGTGATACCCGGGGTAAACCTATGATCTCCCATCCACTCATCAAGATTCCTCTTGAAGAGAGTCAATGAGGGACTCTGCCTAACCTGGACTGGGATTTTATTCCATAGTGAAGGGAGCCTCTGGGTTATGAATCTGTCCCTCCAGCATGTCCTATTTATTTCAGTGCTGAGGTTCAAGTCTCTCGAGCGTAGCTCGATGGGATTTGGATTTTTGAGGTGCAGCATGTCCCTTAATTCCGGGTTGGACATGGCCTTATACGTCAGGCACAGGTCACCTCTGAGCAGGCGGTATGCCACTGAGTAGAGCTGGAGTTTCTTTAACCGGGCAGCATATGGCATCTGTTTGAGCCCTTTGATCCTCTTGGTGAGGTACTTTTGGGGTCTTTCCAGTTGCTGCAGGTGTTTGGTAAGGTACATCCCAAAAGGGGCATTGTACTCGATTATGGGCCTGATGAGGGATGAGTAAAGAGGCACGATGACCTCCCCTAATCTAGATGTGAATCCCTTCATGATTAGGTGGGCTATATAAAATGTTTTTCTAACCACTTTGGCCACATGGTTGTCAAATGAGAGATTGCTATCAACTTGGGTCCCCAGGTCCCTAATGACTTCTTCTGTACTTAATGGATTACCACCTATGTGGTAATTTGTGGGCACTTTGTTTTTCCATAGGGGATGACTATACACTTTTTGGCGTTTAGCTTGAGGCCATGGCTCTGGCACCAGTTGTCTGTTTCTATGAGGCCCTTTTGGAGGATGCTTGTGTTGGCTGGAGAGTCGATTATGGCGCCCAGTTTTCAGTCATCTGCGAACTTGGTCAGCCACAGTCCTTCCGTGTTGGCCTGTACCTCCGAGAAATATATACCAAACAAGAGAGGTCCCAGGACGGAGCCTTGTGGGATGCCACTTGTAACTGGTTTGGAGTCTGACATGGCTCCAGCAATTCTAACCATGTGGGTTCTGTCCTTGAGCCAGTTTGCAACCCATCTAGTGACATAGGGGTTTATATTTAAGCTGGTGAGCTTATCTATAATGCCCGAGTGGGGTATTGTATCGAAGGCTTTGCGAGGTCCAGATAGGCTGTGTGGACCACCTTCCCTTCGTCAATGGCCTTGGTGACTGTTTCAAAGAAGTCAACCAGGTTTAAGAGGCAGGATCTGCCCTTAACAAAGCCAAACTGGGTAGGATCCAGTGTCTGTAGGTCCCCAATATCTTTATTTATGAGGTCCATGATGATCCTTTCCATAGCTTTGCAGACCAAGCTAGTCAGGCTTATGGGCGATAGTTTCCAGGGTCCGTTGAGGCACCACCTTTGTGGAGAGGGACCACTGTTGCTGTACGCCACTCTTTGGGTACATATCCTGTAGTAAGGCTGAGATTGAACAGTAGTTTTATGTTTGGGTTTAGCTCTTCTTGGAGTTCATGTAGGACGCAGCCTGGGACACCGTCTGGTCCCATTGATGCTGTGTTTTTTGCTTTGAAGAGGGCGGCTCCCACCTGAGCATCTGAGATGTCAGGGGGGCAGCACTCTGCTGGGATAGATATTTGCCCTTTTGGTGGGGAGGGGGGGGGGAGTTTGCGCTGAACCTGAGACAGAAATTAGGAAGACCCTGAAAATATGTCTCTTGAAATCACGTACTTTGTATGCACTCGTGTATTGGGCTGTGAACAAGAAATTCAGTAAGCATATACATGTGTATTTTGATCACCACACGGTGCCACTGTCAGAGAAGACTATACATTTAAATTAAACTACTTGACTTGATTAGCACTCCTAGCAAATCACATCAAAGAATTTCAGACCTTGTGGGATACTTAATATGATTATCCCACAAGGCATAGCACCCCAAAAAGATTTTGTGTGAATGCTTTGGCTTTGAGAATTGGAAGCAGTAACCATATTACATTTTTCTGTTCTATGAAATCCATATATAAGCCATGGAGGTGTAAGCTGTGTTACATAAACAAGAATTCCATTGTTATCAACTCATAACATGCGTGTTCAAGAGGAAATAGTTTAATTTAAATGTGTAGTCTCCCCTTTGACAACAGTACCATGTGGTGATCAAAATACACGCGTACATGCTTACTGAATTTCTTATTTCACACCCAAGTGCAAAAGTGCACAACTGTTCACACCCTGATGCACAAGTGTTCACAAGTGCTCACGCTGTAAAAAACTAGCATCATTGTTGACTAATGTGGTACAACATTCCCTTAAATTTATCCAAATGTCACTTTCTGAAAATTGAACAAATGACATTTGGCAAAGCAAATTTGTATTTTTTCTGAGTTGTGTCAGTTTACATTTTGTTGAAATTACTAGGTGATGCAAACCTCTCCTCTTGCCTGTAGGTTGTGATTGGCTTTGTCTTTCAGATAAAGAATTTTTCCTTTCCAAATATCATTTTGCACATTTCCATTCAAGCAAACTTCATTCAGTGAAAACTATATTCAGTGAAATATACTTTGGGGAAACATCCTACACCCATTTACTGCTTTACATTAATAAGTGAAGAATTGTCAAGTATAGATCCGGAACACACTGTTACTCTGAAGGTGGCTGGTCATTCAAAATGCTAAGGTGCAGAGCATCTCTTGTCAGGGAAAGCTAAAAGTTTAAACACAGCTGACCCAACACAAATAATAGCACAACTAAAAAAAATACAAGAAAGTGAAGACTTAAGAGTTTTGCTTTTGGTGAGTGCTGAAAAGTTAAAAACAATTTAGCAAACCCCTACATAAAGTATGTTTATGGTGCACTGCATAGGAGCAGGTACACTTTCAGATGCATTTTATAGCAGAAACTTTCTATTTTACAATACTATCATAACAGGACCATTTTTTTAAATGTGTGCCAGACTTATACTAATGATCAACTCATATATGTGTGATCATTGGTTCAAAGGTTCATAGGTTCATAGGTATATACTAGGTTAATGACCACCAGGGCTTTGAAAAGCCTAGCCATACAACCCAATACAACCCAATTGTGTCCCCATGTAACATGGGTATTTATTTGGAGGGGTATGTTAGTTAGGAGGTTGCTAAAGGTTTAGTGTGTGGGGAGATACATTAGTTAGGGAATATTTACTGATGTGGAATATTTCTTTCCTGGAAGATCAGAATTTGAGTGTTCTGGGAATTTTTCCTTTCCCCTAAGATGGTGTAATCTCAGATTTGTCAGTAGCTGTCCTTGCCAACGCATCAACTACAGAAATCATCAGCCAAGCAACTTGCTAAATCATATTTTACCAAACATTTAAATATAACACACTTGTAATGCATTAAACACGGAAATTATACTACATTATTGTGAAAAAGATAAACATGTTAAGCACTTCCATAGCATAAGACCTAATTGTAATGGCTCTTTGGGGTGATTGACAAAAGTACTGCTTTGATCATGCTAGAGATATCCACAGCCATAGGTTCATAGGTAGGTACTAGGCTATCTGCCCTAGGGCATTTAGAAGCCTAGCCAGAATGTGTTGGCTTTCGCCTCCCTTTTAGACTAGATACCTGAGCCTCTGTCCAGCAGGGCCATAGAAGTGATCCCAGGAGTAAATTTACGATTTCCCATCCACTCATCAAGATTTCTCTTGAAGAGGGTCAGCGAGGGGCTCTGCCTAACATGGACTGGGATTCTATTCCAGAGCGAGGGAAGCCTTTGGGATATGAATCTATCCTTCCAGCATGTCCTATTTATTGCTGTGCTAAGGTTTAAATCCCTGGAGCATGTAGCTCTAATGGATTTGGTTTTCTTGAGGTGGAGCATGTCCAACAATTCCGGGTTAGACATGGCCTTGTACATCAGGCAGAGATCGCCTCTGAGTAGGTCCTAATCGACTGAGTAGAGCTAGAGTTTCTTTAGTCGAGCTGCATAGGGCATCTGTTTGAGGCCCACAATCCTCTTGGTGAGGTAGTTTTGAGATATCTCCAGCTGTTGCAGGTGTTGGGTAAGGTACATCCCAAATGGGGCATTGTACTCAATTATGGGCCTGATGAGCGATGAGTAGAGGGGCACAATGACCTCTCTTGATCTAGATGTGAACCCTTTTGTGATTAGGTGAGCTATATAAAAGGTTTTTCTAACCACTTTGGCGATGTGATTGTCAAAGGAGAGGTTACTATCTACTTGGGTCCCCAGATCCCTAATTACTTCTTCCATACTTAGTGGATTACCTCCTATGTGGTAGTTTGTGGGCACTTTGTTTTTCCCAAAGGGGATGACTATGCACTTTTTGGCATTTAGCTTGAGGCCATGGTTCTGACACCAGGTATCCATCTCCGTAAGGCCTTTCTGGAGGATGCTTATGTCAGCCGGTGAGTCGATTATGGCTCCCAGCTTGCAATCATCTGCAAACTTGGTAAGCCACAGTGTTTGCCTGTACCTCAGAGAAGTATATACCAAACAAGAGGGGTCCCAGGACTGAGCCCTGTGGGACACCACTTGTAACCAGTTTAGAGTCGGACATGGCACCTGCAACTCTGACCATGTGAGTTCTATCCCTGAGCCAGTTTGCAACCCATCTTGTGACATATGGGTTAATATTTATGGCCAGCAAAGAACAGTGTCAGAAGATAAAGGAGCTTTTAAAAGCCATTAAAGCTTCACTCTGCCACACTTATAAACAAAATGTCTAACAGAACAAAAGTTTTTAACAGCTTTTAAAGCTCTTCATTTTTTCAGAGGAAGACTTTATTTAATTAAAAAAAGAGTGTTGCAGGGTTTCAAATGATTTCCTGCTTCTACACTTTTCTCCAGTAACTGGTAGTACTTGGAGCAGATAAAACTCTGTGCCCAATGAAGAATTATGATAGTGTTCTCGTGGTAAATTTCTTAGCATCCATGTGTCAAATACATAATATGCTGGTTATGATCAGAAATCCTTTCTATAACACATACCTCCAACAACTCTCACATGATCGTGCCACCTCTGAACTAAAAACATGCACACCACTAATGGTGTTGCACAACAGATAGTAACGACACAGCAATTTTAAAAAAATACAACACAAATAAGATGCCTTTAAGTATATTTAAAATCTGTTGAACAAACTTCATGAAGATAACATTCTAAGCAGCTTTATTTAAGTGGAGGGGTCTACTCACTAAATCACGTACTGAGAGCCTTGTACGTAACATCTCCTTACTAAATATAAAAACTCCATAATTGCACAATAGCATCTAAAGTGAAAACATTGGTAAAGTGCTACAGTCAACCAAAGCAAAAACTGATGAACTGTGTTGATAAAATGAAACTGTCATTGACAGTATTAACTACTACTACTATACCTATATCTAATCTGATATATATATATATATATATATATATATATATATATATATATATATATATATATATATATATATATATATATGGTTCTACTTTATTTGCCCGAACTTTCATTTGCCTGACACCCATTTGCCCGACCCCATTTGACCGAAATGTCATTTGACCGACACTTCATTTGACCGACAAGTATTATTGGCAAGAAAATGGGATATGCCCCCTTCCCCACTGCAGTGCGACCCTGGAGTTAGAATATATAGTTAGGGGGGTGGGGGGCACAGCCTCCCACAATGGAGGGTGTGGGGGGCGAAGCCTCCCACTTAATTTCATATTACAATGTTCAGTTTTGCTTTAATATTGCCCTTCATGAGGGGGCTGCACCCCCCACATCCCCTGGTAACTGTATATATATATATATATATATATATATATATATATATATATATATATATATATATATATATACCAACTGCAAGATCCCACAGCAGTGGAGAAGGGGCAAATTATACCATTCAGTTTTTTGAATTTTGATTCGTTTTGGATTCAGTCTTGTGGTTTTTCAGTCTCCTGAAGTAGACCCATAATCAAAATACCATTTACCCAACTTTTAAAATGCTGAGACAAAAGTACCGAAAATCCATTTAAACAAACACTTACTTCACCAACAAAACGTACAGATTAATAACCACTTGTCCACCATGGTGAACTTTACCCCTTTTCCCACTGTAGTGGGATCTAGAAGTTGGTATACTTAGTTAGGGGGTGTGTGGGTTTCATATGGTTTAGTTTTCATGTTTTGTTGTGGTGTGGCCAAATGGGTACTTACCTGTATTTTTTTGTCGCTTGATGCAAGTGTTTCTTTAAGCGGATTTTTGGTGCTTTTGTCTCAGCATTTTAAAAGTAGAGAAAAGTGATATTTCAATATCTAAAGTAGACCTATATATATATATATATATATATATATATATATGTGTGTGTGTGTGTGTGTGTGTGTGTGTGTGTATGTTGTTTGTCTTTTAGCTTTTCCCGGTAAGGGGTCGCCACAGCAGAACTCCGGTCCGTTAATGATTGGCAGTAGATTTTTATGAAACGCCGAGGTGCCAGCTCGACGCCCAACCTTCAACGAATGCACGCCCATTTATGCACGCATGTCTTTCGAACACTACCCAACTGCGGGGAGGACATGCAGACTCCACACAGAAGGCAACAGAAACATACAAAGCCAAGAAGTTCTATTCAGCAACACACCAACAGTCAGATTCCACCAACGCTCTTTATTCAACGATCTGGTACCTCGGCCATTCGCCTTCAAAGGATCACCACACAGAAGGCACTCCCAAGCCCAGCCAAGAATCAAACGGGATAACGTCTTGCTGTGAGGTAACAATGCTACCGCCGTACCACCGCGTATATCTATATGTATATATATATATATATATATATATGTATATATCTAGAGCTATATAGCTATATATATATATATATATATATATATATATATATATATATATATAAAGTAAAAAAAACACACCTTCCGTACTAGAGGCTTCAGTCCACCAGGAAAACTGCAATTAAATGTAAAACACTTGTAGTCCAAAAAATGGCAGGTAGATCCAGTGTAAAAAACTCTTCTTTATTCAACCACAGATGTATAAGCACTTTCACAGATAACTTCTGCTTCTTCAGATACAAATGCATGCTGTCTATTATGTATCTTATATATATATATATATATATATATATATATATCTTATATACCTTGAACCAACTAATTAAGTCACAATCGCCTTAAAGAAACATTCTTCATTAAAATATTCAGTCCTTCACTGTGAAAACATGATTCTAAAAAGTATAATGCATAACAAACACAAAAAACACATGTATAAAGAACACATATATAAAAAATGCACATATAAATATACAAACATAAAAATGTGCTCAAATATAAACATATACTGTTAAAAATCTCTAATACTTAATGTAAGTAAGCATGTAATAAAATGACTTAATATTTCATTTGTTCAATGGTCTTGCTTTAAGTTTTGTTCTTATGGGTATCATATCCTTTAACCCATGTCCAGAATCTGCTTTCAGTCTTATAAGCCATTTTGCCTCAAGCTGTTCTATCCTGTTTCTAATGTCCGTCATTCTGATGTCATATATTTTGCCTATAACTAAAAAAGTAAAGTTGTGTGTGTTGTCATTCACTCTAACATGTTTAGATAATGCACTAACATCACTCTTTTTCTGTATCTGGTACATGTGTTCCTTGATACGATCTCTAAGGGCTCTATCAATTTTTCCCACATAGAAACGAAAACATACTGAACACTGGGCTAAATAAATAATGTGTTCTGAGGCACATGTAGCTGAAATGTTAAATACATATTCCCTGCCTGTGCCAGGATGTGAAAACTTAACACTGTTACTTATATATTTACACATGGAACATCACCCACATGAACAAGTCTGTCCATCCCTTTTCCTTATATTTTCATTCTTAAAATAACAAAGTCTTCTCTTTAAAGAGTGCATATTCTTATGTGCAAAACTTGGTCTAGGTTCCAATAAGGAACTAATCTCTTTATCTGTCATCAAAATTTCCCAGAGCTTCTCAATTATATTTTTATACAGCCTCACATCAGTGGAATAAAACAGGGGAAATCTTATTTTATTTTCTGTCTCCTTTTTACATGTTGCATATACTGACAAATTATTCCTTTTAGAAAAATATGGTCTGGCTATGTTTTCCCTCATTTCAACCGCTATAATTCTAGTTTTATTGATTTCATCCTTATGATAACCTCTTTCTACAAAATGTTGACTCATCTTTTCAACTTGTTGTTCAAAGTCCTCTGTTCGCACATTAAGCCTCGATGCTCTAAGTAACTGGCTATGTGCTACACCCTTAAATATATGTGGAGGGTGCATACTGGTTCTGTGCACAAAATTGTCACAGTGACATTATTTCTTGTATAAATTTGTATATATCTTCCCTTCCACATCTTTTTTAATGTTAACATCCAAGAAGTGAACTTCTTCTAATGACATATCCACTGAAAATTTTAAGTAATTTGTAGAGTTATTAATGTAGTCAATAAAATCTGTAAACTGTACCTGTGTCCCTCCCCATAACAAAAAAGGTCATCCACAAACCTACAGTAATACAAAATATGTTGTCTGTGTCTCCCTCTTAGAATAAACTCATCTTCTCAGACTGCTAGTACTGCATTAGCATAGCTACTGGCACACAAAGTGCCCATAGCTACGCCATGCCTCTACTCTGCCAATTAATAGTTTCATTGACCATAAATATGTCATTTTCCAAGTCTGTCTTTAACAACTTTTTAATAACTTCCGTGTTCCCTTCATTAAATTCTTTACAAGACTTACAAAACAGTTCTATGTTACTTATTCCTTCTCTGGTACGGATCATAGTAAACAGTGATGTAATATCCATAGTTACTAAATACACATCCTCACAGTTTTTATAGTTGTCACAGAACTCAAACAAGTCATTAAAAAAATGCTTTGTGTCTTTTAATAACTGCCCTATGTTATTCAAATGTTGGCGGAGGGTCTTCTCCCTCTCTTTCTCTCTCTCTCTCTATACACATATATATATATATATATATATATATATATATATATATATATATATATATATATATATATATAGAGGCTGGCTCTGTTGACCATCCTTGCCCAGCCACTATTGATCTTAGTGATGGACACATGGGGTCTTTGTGAAGTTTAGGTAACCCTTGAATCACAGGTAGTAGTGGATACTGTACTGTTAGGCAGTCATAAAAACTTTTGTCAATCTTACCATTTCTAAAAGGTTCAGTGTAAAGTGTATTAATATGTCTAATGACACTTTGACCTCTAACATTATTTATGACAGAATAAAATCGAGCATCTGACAACATTATTTTCATATCATTCTGATATCTTTCCACATCATATATCACTAAAGGACCTCCCTTGTCCACTGGTATTATTATTACGCTATGGTTAGTTTATAAGTTTCTAAGTGCCAGTTATTAATTTTTTGTCAAGTTGTACCTTTTTAATTTGGTGGTTCTATCACTTTCATTAATCTTGTGTATGTCATTAATACATAGTCTTTCAAAAGCATTTGTCACTGGATTAAGTAATGTTACATATGTACTCAGTTTTCTAAACATTTCTACATTATCAACACTTTCATTACTTTTATAATTCAGTTTTAAAGTCAAATTTCTAGTAAACAACTTTAAATCAAAAATTACCTCAGTAAAGTCCATCTTTTGGCTTGGAATAAAAGATAGTCCTTTCTTTAAAACACTACTCTTCTGCTGTAAGTATGTGGGATGACAGGTTCCAAATCATTTTTTCTTCTGGATTGCCCAGGACCTTTTTATTGTTGGTGTCCCTGTTACGTCTTCCAGTTTCCTTTTTACTCAGCTCCTGCTTCTCAACCTCATTCTCATCCCCTTCTCTCCTGTTTCCTTGATGGGAAGGGGAAAAACCAATTTGATGTTAAAAGTAGGTGGTAGATTATGTTGTTTTCTCTCTGGTTCTACAGTCTCTTGTACTCTGTTGGGTAATTAATTACATTCCCTGTATCTCTGTCAGCTCTATGTACTTGTGCCACTGTCTGAATTGTTTTTTGTCCTGACGACTTGCTCTTCGGCTCTTGTCGTTGGCATTGTTTCCCCATTCATGGTGCTAATGGCTTCTAACTGTTGAATTTCAGTGCTGTTAGACAGAACTACATGCCTCCCTCCACTCTGAGATGTTCTATTGGTCGACATGCTGTCAGTCATACTGCCTTTCATTTGTTTCTCTGGTTCTCTGTAAAAATTGCTCTCAGTACATGGCCAGGTAAAGACATTACCTGAATTGAAGTCATGATTTTCCTTTGCTTTATTTTACAAAGTTTACTCTCATATACTGTTAGTCTCTAAGTTCAATAAGACATCTGTCTGTATAATAGGAACTAAACTGTTCCATAATTTCTTCAAATTGCTGTTTCATCAGTGCAGATAGGCGATCTATTTCAAGTTTTGAAAGCTTAATTAAAGCTTCCATATACTTAATACTTGTCTCTAAGTTTATAGACTGCCATTCAGCCAGTAATTCAGGATCATTAAAACCTTGTGCAGGCATCTTAACAAGATATGTAACCCATGGGGAACAATTCCTTTTTTCACAAAACTTCCATGCGAAACATTTGGAGCTGATGTCCCTTTAGTTTAAATAAATTGCTCTCCATTGCATGTAACTTACCTTTAAATATAATAATATCAATGTTAAAGTTCTCACAGTCTTTTTCATTGTCATGAAAGCTAAGAAGTGGGATACCAACATTACTAGTAACATACAGCAGTTTATCTAGTTTATTCACCTTGTTCACATGTCTATTCTCCGGTACATAATCCACTTCAATGATCTCCTCTATTACTTCTGCCATAGCTTCTTTCAGGAAGGTAAAAACAGCAAAGTGTCAAGTAAAAAACCACACCTTCCGTACTAGAGGCTTCAGTCCACCAGGAAAACTGCAATTAAATGTAAAACACCTGTAATCCAAAAAATAGTAGGTAGTTCCAGTGTAAAAAACTGTTCTTTATTCAACCACAGACATATAAGCGCTTTCACAGATAACTTCTGCTTCTTCAGATACAAATGCATGCTGTCTACTATGTATCTTATATACCTTGAACCAACTAATTAAGTCACAATCATCTTAAAGAAACATTCTTCATTAAGTAAAAATATTCAGTCATTCACTGTGAAAACATGATTCTAAAAAGTATAATTAATAACAAACACATAAAAAACACGTGTAAAGAATACAAATATAAAAAATGCACATATAAATATACAGACATAAAAATGTGCTCAAATATCAGCATATATTATTAAAAATCTCTAATACTTAATGCAAGTAAGCATGTCATAAAATGACTTAACATTTCATTTGTTCAGTGGTCTTGCTTTAAGTTTTGGTCTTATAGGTATCCTATCATTTAACCCATGTCCAGAATCTGATTTCAGTCTTATAATCCATTTTGCCTCAAGCTGTTCTGACCTGTTTCTAATGTCCCCCATTCTGATGTTGTCATATATTTTACCTCTAACAAAAAAGTAAAGTTGTGTGTGTTGTCATTCACTCTAACAAGACTTATTTATTTAGCCCAATGTTCAGTATGTTTTTGTTTCTATGTGGGAAAAATGGATAGAGCCCTTAGAGATTGTATCAAGGAACACTTACTAGATACAGAAAAAGAGTGATGTTAGTTCATAGGTTCATAGGTAGGTACTAGGCTATCTGCCTGATGGCATTTATAAGCCTAGCCAGAGTGTGTCAGCTTTCGCCACCCCATTGATTAATTAACTGAGCCACGGTCAAGAACAGCCAATGAAGTGATCCCAGGGGTGTATTTTCTGTTACTCATCCACTCGTCAAGGTTTCTCTTGAAGAGTGTTAGTGAGGGGCTCTGCCTAATGTAGTTAGGAATTTTGTTCCAAAGCATGGGGAGTCTCTGTGACAGGAATCTATCTCTCCAGCATGTTCTATTTATTGTTGTGGTGAGGTTTAGCTCACTAGAGCGAGTGGCTCGCAGTGACTTGGATTTCTTTAGGTGGAGCATGTCCATCAATTCTGAGTTAGACATGACTTTGTAAGTCAGGCAGAGATCACCTCTGAGTAAGCAATATGCGACTGAGTACAGCTGGAGTTTTTTGAGTCGGGCTGCATAGGACATATGTTTGAGGCCAGTAATCCTCTTGGTGAGGTACTTTTGTGGTCTTTCCAGCTGTTGGAAGTGTCTTTTGAGGTACATCCCAAATGGGGCATTGTACTCTATGATGGGTCTGATGAGTGACGAGTAGAGGGGCACTATAACCTCTTTATTTCTAGAAGTGAACCCTTTAGTTTTTAGATGGGCTACGTAAAAGGATTTCCAAACTACTTTGGCAATATGATTGTCAAAGGAGAGATTGCTATCTACCTGGGTCCCCAGATCTCTTATTACCTGTTCTGTATTAAGGGGGCTGCCACCTATGTGGTAATTCATGGGTGTTTTGTTTTTCCCAAACGGGACGACTATGCATTTTTTGGCATTTAGCTTGAGACCATGACTTTGACACCAGGTGTCCGTCTCAGTAAGGCCCTTTTGGAGAATGTCTGTGTCAGCCGGAGAGTCAATTATGGCTCCCAGTTTGCAGTCATCGGTGAACATGGTTAGCCATAGTCCTCCTGTGTTTGCCTGTACTTCTGAGAAGTATATGCCGAACAGTAGGGGTCCCAGGACCGAGCCTTGTGGGACACCACTTGTGACTGGTTTAGAGTCGGACCTGGAGCCCGCTATTCTTACCATGTGAGTTCTGTCTGTAAGCCAGTTGGCAACCCATCTCATGACGTAGGGGTTTATGTTCAAGCTGGTGAGTTTTTCTATAATTCCCGAGTGGGGAATGGTGTCAAAAGCCTTGGGGAGGTCAAGGTAGGCTGTGTGAACTACCTTCCCCTCATCTATGGCCTTGGTGACTGTCTCGAAGAAGTCAACCAGGTTTAGTAGGCATGATCTGCCCTTAACAAAGCTGAACTGGGTCGGGTCAAGGGTTTGGAGGTTCCCAATGTCTTTGTTAATGAGTTCCATGTTGATGCGCTCCATAGCCTTGCAGACCAGGCTAGTCAGGCTTATGGGGCGATAGTTACCAGGGTCAGTTGTGGCCCCTCCTTTGTGGAGCGGAATAACCATGCACCATTCTTGTGGGCATGTAGCCTGTGGAGAGGCTGAGGTTGAACAGTGTGCTTAGGTGGGGGGGTTAGGTCATTCTGTAGTTCGTGCAAGACGCAGCCTGGGACACCATCTGGCCCCATTGACGCTGTGCTTTTGGCTTTTGAAAGGGCTGTTTTCGCCTGTGTGTCTGTGGTTTCCAGGACACTACTCTTTTCTGGTATTGTTGTGGGCCCTTTTGGGGGTGAGAGGGGGGTAAAGTTTGCACTGAATCTATCTGCCAGGATGTTGGCAATATCAGTGGATTAAGTATATTTTGTGCTATTTTGCACTAGCTCAGAGCATATCTGCGAGTTGCCACTTAGATTCTTGACATAGCTAAAGAAGGCTTTGTGGTTATCTTTTGAATCCTTGGCTATTTTTCTTTCGAAGTTAGCCTTGGAGGATTTTATGAGGGACCTTAGTTTCTTACTGATACTGATCAGGGATTTCTTTGTTTCTTGGGATTTTCATTTTTTCTGAACTAGTTTCCTCCTTCTATTGTATAGCCTGTTCATGGCAGGGGTCCACCAGACTGTTTTCCTTCTCTTAGGGGAGTGAGTCTTGGTTTTGCTAGGATGGCACGATCCATGCATCCTTGTAGGTGCTCATAGAGTGCATTTGTAAAGGTTCCTGCATCTTGGACACTGATATCCTTTAGCATGGGGGCTGTGAAACTTACCACCTCTGTCTTAAATAAGGTGAAGTTTGCTATAGAAAAGTTTTTCACTGTGGTTTCCTTGGTTGTAGGTGGTGGTGTGGTGTGGACATCCAGAATGATTAGTTTATGGTCTGATCTAACCAGTGACAGGTTGACCTCCACTGTGGAACACCTGTCGCCCGTGTTGGTGATGACCAGGTCCAATATGTTTTCACCTCTGATAGGGGAGTTTACCAGCTGATCCAGGGAACTTGAGTTGATAAATTTCAGGAAGCGCTGGACCTGGGAGTTTGTACTTGAGTAGTTTTCCCAGTGTATGGTAGGGTAATTGAAATCACCCAATATCAGGGTGTTTGGTAGGACCTTCATGTTTTCCAGTGTCTCCAGAAAGGCAGAGTGGTGGTCCTGGGTCATGGAGGGTGATCTGTAGCAGTAAATCCAAAAACGGACCAGCACAATGATATTGCAGCAAAATTAAATTTATTGTAGAAATCAACGCCATTTATAAAAATATAAATGGCTAGCAAGCAAACCGGTTTCGGCTATGAAAAGCCTTCTTCAGTGCTGAAAAACAAATAATCAACAGTTAAGCAGCTTCCAACATCCTGGTATTATATAGAGAAACATTTAAAGGCATATTACAAAAATAAGCGGTAATTGGATAATATACACATATCATAAATAATTACTGATAAATGTTATCAATTGAAACCAAAATCACCAAAATAAACTCATGTACATATGAAATTATAAATATTATAAATAAATCCCAAACAATATGCATAAGGAAGTAGGTTGACATATTATTCTGTTTCATTAAGGCCAGGTTTGAACAAAGCCCCTAACCTGGTTATCCACATAGTTTCCATATTATTGAGTTTAGTATGCCAGCCTGCTTTGAAATTCCTATGCATTTGGATTTTGTCTATAATAATAAATTTAAAAACAGCAGTTGGATGATTAATAGTGTGTTTATAGAGGGCATTGGAAAATTGGTGGTTTTTAATAGCACTAAGGTGTTCACTAATCCTCAGTTTGAATGGTCTGGACGTCTGACCAACATAAAAAGAGGAACAGGTACATGTGGCTAAATAAATGACCCAATCCGAACTACAATTCCCAAAGATGTTAATCTTGTATACCTGTGATGTATTTTTACTTGAAAATTCCTTGGTTTTAAGGATGTGTTGACAGGCACTACAATGTCCACAAGGAAAACACCCCACCAAAGGGTCACCAAATAAGGTGGTTTGAACTGTTGTCACTGGTGTATATCTCTTGTAGTGAGTAAAACGAGAATGTATAGTGCGACCCCTACGGTATGAAAAGGCACATTTGTCTGGTAAAATGTCATTCAGAAGTTCATGAGATTTTAGTATGTCCCAATGTCTATTGATAATTTCCCTAAATCTGAATGTGTTGTTTCCGAAAGTAGTAACAAACCTTATCGGCTGCACAGAATTGGATGTTTCATCATGCTTCAAATGTTGGTATTGTAATAAGCTTGAGCGTGCCATCTGACTAATCTGATCAATGGTTTGAGAGATATGATTCTTGGAATATCCACGGTTACTAAGCCTATTTGACAGATCTTGTGCACAAACTTGATGTTGTTCTTCTGATGAACATATGCGTTTCATACGCAAAAATTGAGATTTTGGAATGTTTCGGATGATGTGGCAGGGGTGAGAGCTAGATGCATATAGCAGGGTATTATATTGAGGAAACTTCCTATGTACACTAGTGGCCAATGTGTGATCTTCCAATCTAGAAATGACAACATCCAAAAAAACAATCTCTTGATATTCTATATTTAGAGTGAATTGTATATCCCAAGGATTGTTGTTAAGATACCTAACAAAATCAAACACATGGTCCTTGTCCCCATGCCACACCATCCAACAATCATCTAGATATCTTCTCCAGATATCCAAATGATTTATATGTAAATTATGATGTGCATCATATATGAATGTTTGCTCAAAAAATCCCATAAATAAATCAACATATATGGGGGCAAAAGAAGCCCCCATTGCCGTACCTTTAATCTGCCAATATGGATGTCCATCAAAGTAAAAAATGTTTTTACACAACACATATTCAGTAAGTTTGACAAGAAAATTGTTGAAACCAGTGGAATATAATTCAGATTTATCCAACCAATAAGTGATCGCAGCTATACCAGCATCATGGAGGATGCTCGTGTATAGGGATGAAACATCTAAGGTACATAACCACCAATCCGCTTCTAATTGTGAATCTTGAATGTTGTTAAGAAATTCCGTGGTATCTTGTATCCTTGATCTAACATTAGGCAATAATGGTTTTAAATAATACGTGAGGAAAGCGGATAGTGGTTCAGTTAAAGAGCCTCTCCCAGAGACAATAGGTCTACCTGGAGGGTTAGTAGAGTGTTTATGGATTTTAGGAAGAAGGTATAAATATTGCAGCATAGGTTCCACCACTTTAAGTTGTTTACAAATGTGTTTACTGATAATACCTTCTTCTGTGGCTAAATCCAACAAAGAGTCTATCTGTGCTTAAAATTAGGTGTGGGATCCACAACCATCTGGATATAATAACGAGCATCAGACAGCTGTCTGTAAGCCTCAGCCTTATATTTACTGTGATCCATAACAACAATACCTCCCCCCTTGCCTGCTGGAGTAATAACAATATCATGATTAAGTTGAAGTTCAGTTAGTGCAGATCTCTCTGCTTGAGTGAGGTTATTTGTAGTAGGTTGGTATATGGTAGAAAAGTGTAAATCTTTGGTGACACATTCCTTAAATATAGAAACATGTTTATCCATAGGTGGTGTAAATTCTGATTTGCCAAATTTGAAACCAGTAGATCTTTGAGTAGAGTCATGGTCTGAAAAAAATATCTTAAGATTAACCAATCTACAAAAATCATTAACATCTTTTAACAAACTGTATTCAGAAACAGGTGAAGTGGGGACACAATTAAGACCTTTATTTAGTACTTGGTAATGTACAGGTGATAATTCAAAGGATGAAATATTGTGTACATTGTTCACTGTTTCACAATCTGTTGTAATAGAACCTGTAAACTGGATGTTCCTGTTTCTATTTCTATGCTTTCTGCCACCCCTACGTGTCTTACGTCTAAAGGGACAGACTGTTTTCTCTTAGCAGCAGGGGACACCTGGTGTGAAGGGACATCATAGTCTGTAACAGAGGAAGTTTCGTCCTCTGACATACCACTAAGGGTAGATTCTGTCCTTCTTAATATTGATCTGGGCCTTTTTCTACCATGATTACTTTTGTTAGCTCTGTCTGTGAACCTGACATTCTTGGATGTAACAAATGGTTTGCCTTTGTCGTAATTCGACAAGTCCCTATTAAATTTATGTGTTTTTCACTTGATCAATTGTTGTTCCAAATTAGCCAAATCTTTGGCTAAATCAGAAATATACTCTTTGAAAAATGCTTAGGGTTCAAATAATTGGGCCTGAAAGCACACTTTATGGATTTCTGCTATTTGTGATTCAATGGTTCTTTCATAATAACTAATCAGGGTATTCACTAAAAGCATTGAAGCCTGATGTTGGGCTGAAGCCCAATCCTGTGATAGCTGGGCATCAATGCTTGATACTAGGGGTTGAAGACAGATCCTGAGCCCCCTAGGTGTAATATCTTTTAGTTTGTAGGCCTTGAATAATTTCAAGTGCCAAATATTAGACCTTAGGGACTTCATGTTTCTGGTCAGTTTTTGAAAAACTAACCCACATTTCTGTTTGGAATCCCCTTCAGTGTTATTAAAGCTAGTTGACCCCCTAGTGTGAAAGCCAAAGGCTTCCAGGTTATCTTTATCAGCCGATAGTCCTTGCAAGATTCCACTTAGGTCCATGATAAAGCAATATATCACAACACAATTCTTGACCCAAAAAAACAATTATTCTAGCTTAAATGTAAACAAATATGTCTCTATATATATATATATATATATATATATATATATATATATATATATGGTTGTGTACTGCGTTAACCCTATTGATTGTGAAAAGTTGCCTTGATGATAAATATATATAAAAATTTTTATGTAAGAGAGCAGCTAAAAATGCCCCACTCTATATAAAGAGACTCTATGGTGCCCTTATACTAAGGTAGTTGACAGTTCGTCTCACTACAAACTAGTGGTTATTATTCTAGTTATGAAGGTCCAAGAATGGAATATCACAGGTGTACATTTATCTAACTATACCTTTATAGTTTGGATCATGTATAACCATAACTCTTTCCATATATAATTATGGCAGCCGACCATTCCTCTTTGCTGCCATCTATTCAAATGTACACTCAGATTCAAGGACATATATACACATTGGTGTATATAAAGTGTAAAAAATTGGACCAAAAAATACCAAATATTGAAAGAGTCAATATATATAGAAAATGAGGGCATAAAGTTGTCTACTTCTATAGAATATATATATATATATATGCTCCACAAATGGGGCAACTGCAGTACAAAAACATATATGAAAAAATACCAACCTAGTATTCAAAAAAACATGTAGTTAGGTCAAAAAATGGATAAACAATTCTTGTGGTAGCTATTAGGTTGGTTGAGAAAGCAAAACCTGAATAAGTGCTAAACAAAGCACAATAGTTAAGAACCATATTAAAGATATAATCTTGACATCCAATTTGTGTATCCAAATACACCTACAGAAAGAGGCAAATGTAAATGTTAAAAAGTTACTATGCCTGTAGACCACAGCAGAAATCAGAGTGGTGGGCTAAATGAAATCACGGGACAGAGCTATTATCTGAATTATAATGATTGTAAACAAGACAATATATAATAGCGCCTTACATATAATCAAACAGAAAAACCAACCCAAAACAGCAGTGAATTTTCTGAAAGCTGATGTACCCTAATACAACTAGAACATTGAAATTAGTTGAACCGAAAATGAGAGGTAAAAAAACATTCCCCAAACTGTACAGATAACCAATTCAAGATAATTTCAATTAAGACACAAAAATGCAGCGTAACATATATGTGGAGGGTGCATACTGGTTCTGTGCACAAAATTGTCACAGTGACATTATTTCTTGTATAAATTTGTATATATCCTCCCTTCCACATCTTTTTTAATGTTAACATCCAAGAAGTGAACTTCTTCTAATGACATATCCACTGAAAATTTTAAGTAATTTGTAGAGTTATTAATGTAGTCAATAAAATCTGTAAACTGTACCTGTGTCCCTCCCCATAACAAAAAAGGTCATCCACAAACCTACAGTAATACAAAATATGTTGTCTGTGTCTCCCTCTTAGAATAAACTCCTCTTCCCAGACGGCTAGTACTGCATTAGCGTAGCTATCGGCACACAAAGTGCCCATAGTTATGCCATGCCTCTGCCAATTAATAGTTTCATTGACCATAAATATGTCATTTTCCAAGTCTGTCTTTAACAACTTTTTAATAACTTCCATGTTCCCTTCATTAAATTCTTTACAAGACTTACAAAACAGTTCTATGTTACTTATTCCTTCTCTGGTAGGGATCATAGTAAACAGTGATGTAATATCCATAGTTACTAAATAAACATCCTCACAGTTTTTATAGTTGTCACAGAACTCAAACAAGTCATTAAAAAAATGCTTTGTGTCTTTTAATAACTGCCCTTTGTTATTCAAATGTTGGCGGAGGGTCTTCTCTCTCTCTCTCTCTCTCTCTATATATATATATATATATATATATATATATATATATAGAGGCTGGCTCTGTTGACCATCCTTGCCCATATTACAAAAATAAGTGGTAATTGGATAATATACACATATCATAAATAATTACTGATAAATGTTATCAATAGAAACCAAAATCACCAAAATAAAGTCGTGTACATATGAATTATAAATATTATAAATAAATCCCAAACAATATGCATAAGGAAGTAGGTTGACATATTATTCTGTTTCATTAAGGCCAGGTTTGAACAAAGCCCCTAACCTGGTTATCCACATAGTTTCCATATTATTGAGTTTAGTATGCCAGCCTGCTTTGAAATTCCTATGCATTTGGATTACCAATTACCACTTATTTTTGTAATATGCCTTTAAATGTCTCTCTATATAATACCAGGATGTTGGAAGCTGCTTAACTGTTGATTATTTGTTTTTCAGCACTGAAGAAGGCTTTTCATACCCGAAACCAGTTTGCTTGCTAGCCATTTATATTTTTATAAATGGCGTTGATTTCTACAATAAATTGAATTTTGCTGCAATACCATTGTGCTGGTCCGTTTTTGGATTTACTATTTCACGTTGGTTTGGACTGTGCACTTAGTCCCTCGTGCGTGTGTTTGGTTTGTTCCTTTTGATCTGTAGCAGGCCACAATTTGCATTGCAGATTTGCTGATGTTAGTTGTACATGGATGATCTCGGAGGTGTCATGCTGCACCACTAACCTGGAGGTGTAGGTATCCTTGATGAATATGGATACACCCCCTCCTTTTGTGTTTCGATCCATGTTCTGTGGCCAAAATGTGTGGTATGAGTTGTAGCACAGTAGTGCTGGGGTGCTCCATGGAGCCTTGAACCAGGTTTCAGTTACTGCACAGATGTTGACGTTCTCCATACTGAGGAGTGCTTCGAGCATGTGCATATTGAGATTTAAACTCCTGGCGTTGAGTAGCATAACCCTCATTTTTTTATTTGTGCTGTTTACGGAGGTGTGTTTGACTTTTGAGCCTTGCCTAAAAAAAGCACTATGGGGGCAGCAAGAGCCTTGGCCAGTATTCAAAAGCCTAGGAGTGACAGGTGCAAGCCATCTCTTGCAAAGCAATGAGGCTTGTTGAGCATGTCGCCCCAGGCTGACAGACGCTGGATCCCCTTTGAATGACACCAGAAGCTTAGCCAATTGTTGAAATTGATCATTTTTTCTTTATACTGCAGTATCATTCTTGGTGAGGACAGGATGCTATTCAGGGTCAGGGTCATACCTGCCTGGGCTACATGATCAGAGAGCTCTTCCATGTTTCTTTTCATGTATTCCAGGGAGGTACGTCTTAGGTCATTCACACCAACATGAACGATGACAGAGTCATATTTGTACTTGTTCTGGAGTGACCTGAGTGCTTGTGTTATGTGGCGGATTCTGGCTCCGGACAGGCAGCTAACAGTAACCTTCTCCTTGTCCAGCCTAGTGAGTGGGACTTCAGTGTGCCTGACTATAGAGTCACCTATTATTAGTGTGTTAGGTATGTTATTTCGCCTTAAGGGCTGTGATTGTGCGGCACACTGATTTTGTGTTTTATGTGTTGTTTGGTTTGTGACGGAAGGTGCAGGTTTTTTGGGTGTCTGCTTTGGAGGTCTGTGATGCTTTTGCAGGTTTTTATTTAGATCCTCCGAGTATGATTTTGTGTATTTATGTGTATTTTTTGCCAGTGCTGGTTTAGTATGTCTATGTGAGGTTGGAGGTGTGGTGCAAGTGTTAACCTTCTCCTCATGATTGCCTGTTCCAGTCTTGGGTGGAGAGAGCTTAGCCTCCAATTTAGCTATGTAATTGAATCTCTCACATATGTTAATGTTTTGTGGTAGGAGGAAAGGGTTGTCTGTGTACATGAGGCAGTTGTAACATTGCTTCAGGATACCCAGGTTCACCAGCTGGACTGGAGAGTATACCTGAAATTGCCCTTGGTCATGCCTGAATAGTAGGGTGAGCTGCTTAGTCACTTGGTTGGTGAGGCGTCAATAATGAGCCTTGCCCTGCTGGGAAATCAAGTGTCGGGGTATATTAGTGCTTGCTATTAGGTCTGAGCAAGTGCTGTAGGATGCTTTTTAAGTGCTTAGGTTGAGAGTTAGACTCCTTTCAAGGGAAAAACTGAAGAGGAGACTTGGTGGAGCCAGGATAAATTTAGTCCTAGCTAACCAGTGCTGCCCAGATGTGCAAAACCGTGCAAACACGGTTTTTATAATAGCGAAATGAAGGAGATAGAAATTAGCTCAAAATGGCCTATAAACTACTAACTTCTGGGCTGAAACCACTCCTCCAGGGACAGATGGCTGCTCAAAGCTCCCTCTCTCACAGGTGAACAGAGAAACCTCCCTCTATCCAAGTAAGGTATGGGCAGCTCAGAAAATTGTAACACAGCCCTGAATTCAGCATTAGCCTGAAAACTGGACTATAGTAGCTTAGAAAGGTGGGAAACAAGGACAATTTTTTTTTTAAAAGATAAGGCAAAAACAGTAAAAAATACACATAAAACAGCTTTACACGACTACAAACAGTAAAAAATGCACTTAAAACAGCTTTAGATGACTACAAGTAATCAGAAAAGGCTTTTAAACAAATTACCCAATTAACCAGTAAAAAAAATCTCAAAATTGAACCCTGTTCCTGTAGTCTTCAATCAGGCAAGTTCTAACTGCACACTCCTGCCACTGGGGTGCAGGGGAACATTCTCCAAAAAAGAAGGCCTGGATTAGTGCTCGAGTTATACAAACAAAGCTAGATTCAGCAGGCCTGGATCTAGTCTATGCTACAGCAAACAAGGCACACCAATTTCAGTAAGAAACAGTTCAAATATACAGGCACTATAAGCCTTTAACCAGAAATTCCCAGCTCAGAAGGGCAGTGTCCAGCCTCTCCTCCCACAAGAGTGCAGACCACGAACCTTCTTAATGTAAAATAACTGGCCTGAAGCCCAAGTGCTTAAACCAGAACTAATACACTTTTAGAATAACAGACACTGAGTCTTCAATCAGCAGTTTCCAACTTAGAAGGATGTAAGCTACCTGTCCTGCCACAACAGTGCAGACCACAAACCTTCTTAATGCAAAACAACTGGTCTGAAGCCCAAGTGCTTAAACCAAAAGGCTTAGAATGATAGCTACACCAAGCAGTAATAAACACAATCGAGTACTTTTAAGATGACGCAAAAGCAAAATAAAGTATGAAGAAACACAAATACAGTAAAAGCAGATGAAAAAAGTGCAATTTTTTTTTTTTGAGTGAGCAAATGAGATGGGCCCAGGAGGAGTATCCAAATGCAAATTTACAAGAGGGGCAGGCAGTTTCAAAGCCACCAAGCTTAACACCAAAACAAAAGCAGGGAGGGTGGATGAGGAACTAACTGAAAAAACAGCCACAACTTACAGCTAGATAGTATTCAATGCAACACAAATAAATCAATTTAAATGCTGTAATATTTGAAAAAATTGCAGATAAAGATTTACTTAAATTCACTTATATGTCCAGTTGATTGCATGTAGGTCTTGGCTGGCCAATGTGCAACGATAGGAAACCTATAGTGCATTATCTAAACATGTTAGCGTGAATGACAACACACACAACTTTACTTTTTTAGTTGTAGGTAAAATATATGACATCAGAATGGGGGACATTAGAAACAGGACAGAACAGCTTGAGGCAAAACGGATTATAAGACTGAAAGCAGATTCTGGACATAGGTTAAATGATAGGATACCAATAAGACCAAAACTTAAAGCAAGACCATTGAACAAATGAAATGTCATTTTATGACATGCTTACTTACATTAAGTATTAGAGATTTTTAACAATATATGTTTATATTTGAGCACACTTTTATGTCTGTATATTTATATGTGGACTTTTATATATGTATTTTTTATACATGTGCTTTTTATGTGTGTGTTATGCATTATACTTTTTAGAATCACATTTTCACAGTGAAGGACTGAATATGTTTACTTAATGAAGAATGTTTTAAGATGATTGTGACTGAGTTGGTTCAAGGTATATAAGATACATAGTAGACAGCATGTATTTGTATCTGAAAAAGCAGAAGTTATCTGTGAAAGCACTTATACATCTGTGGTTGAATAAAGAAGAGTTTTTTTTACACTGGAACTACCTGCCATTGTTTGGACTACGTGTTTTACATTTAATTGCAGTTTTCCTGGTGAGCTGAAGCCTCTAGTAAGGTTTTACTTGACATTTTGCTGTTTTTACCTTCCTGAAAGAAGCTATGGCAGAAGTAATAGAGGATATCATTGAACTGGATTATGTACCGGAGAATATACATGTGAACAAGGTGAATAAACTAAAGTGCTGTATGTTACTAGTAAAGTTGGTAACCCACTTCTTAGCTTTCATGACAATGAAAAAGACTGTGAGAGCTTTAACATTGATATCATCACATTTAAAGCTAAGTTACATGCAATGGAGGGCAACTTAGTTCAACTAAAGGGACATCAGTTCCAGATGTTTCACATGGAAGTTTGTGTGAAAGAAGGAATTGTTTCCCGTGGGTTACGTATCTTGAAGATGCCTGCACAAGATTCTAATGACCCTGAATTACTGGCTAAATGGCAGTCTATAAACTTAGAGACATGTATTAAGTATATAGAAGCTTTAATTAAACTTTCAAAATGTGAAATAGATCGCTTATCTGTACTGGTGAAACAGCAATTTGAAGAAATTATGGAACAGTTTTGTTCCGATTATACAGACAGATGTCTTAATGAACTTATAGACTCTTTAACAGTATATGAGCATAAACTATGTAAAATAAAGCAAAGGAAAATCATGAGAGACCGTGGAAACTTCAGTTCAGGTAATGTCTTTACCTGGCCATGTACTGAGAGCAATTTTTACAGAAAACCAGAGAAACAAATGAAAGGCAGTAAGACTGACAGCGTGTCGACCAATAGAATGTCTCAGACTAGAGAGATGTGTGTCGTTCTATCTAACAGCACCAAAATTCAACAGTTAGAAGCCATTAGCACCCTGAATGGGGAAACAATGCCATCAACAAGAGCTGAAGAGCAGGTTGTCAGGAAAAAAACAATTCAGACAGTGGCACAAGTATATAGAGCTGACGGAGATACAGGGAATGTAATTAATTTAACCTACAGAGTATAAAAGACTGTTGAACCAGAGAGAAAACAACATAATGCACCAACTACTATTAACACCAAATTGGTTTTTCCCCTTCCCATCAAGGAAACAGGAGAGAAGGGGATGAGAATGAGGTCAAGAAGCAGGAGCTGAGTAAAATGGAAACTGGAAGATGTAACAGGGACACCAACAATAAAAAAGGCCTGGGAAATCCGGAAGAAACAATGATTTGGAGTCTGTCGTCCCACATACTTACAGCAGAAGAGACTAGTGTTTTAAAGAAAGGACTATCCTTTATTCCAAGCCAAAAGATGGACTTTACTGAGGTAATTTTTTATTTAAAGTTGTTTACTAGAAATCTGACTTTAAAACTGAATTATAAAAGTAATAAAAGTGTTGATAATGTAGAAATATTTAGAAAACCGAGTACATATGTACCAGTACTTAATCCAGTGATAAATGCTTTTGAAAGACTATGTATTAATGAATTAATGACATACACAAGATTAATGAAAGTGATAGAACCACCAAATTAAAAAGGTACAACTTGACAAAAAATTAATAACTGACACTTAGAAACTTATAAACTAACCATAGCGTAATAATAATACCAGCGGACAAGGGAGGTCCTTTAGTGGTATATGGTGTGGAAAGATATCAGAATGATATGAAAATAATGTTGTCAGATGCTCATTTTTATTCTGTCATAAATAATGTTAGAGGTCAAAGTGTCATTAGACATAGTAATACAGTTTACACTGAACTCTTTAGAAATAGTAAGATTGACAAAAGTTTTAATGACTGCCTAACAGTACAGTATCTACTACTACCTGTGATTCAAGGGTTACCTAAACTTCACAAAGACCCCATGTGTCCACCACTAAGACCAGTAGTGGCTGGGCAAGGATGATCAACAGAGCCAGCCTCTCTCTCTCTCTCTCTCTCTCTATATATATATATATAGAGAGAGAGAGAGAGAGAGAGAAGACCCTCTGCCCACATTTGAATAACATAGGGCAGTTATTAAAAGACACAAAACATTTCTTGAATGACTTGTTTGATTTCTGTGACAACTATAAGAACTGTGAGGATGTGTATTTAGTTGTTGTATCTTTTGGCTTTTCCCGGTTAGGGATCGCCACAGCGGAACTCCGGTCCACTAATGATTGGCAGTAGATTTTTACGTACCGAGTTGCCAGCCCTGACATACAACCTTCAACGAAGGTATGCCCACTCACGCATGTCTCCACACAGAAGACGCTTTCGCTGAGAATCAAACAGGACAACATCTTACTGTGAGGCGACAATGCTACCGCAGTACCACCACCGCAGTGAGGATGTGTATTTAGTAACTATGGATATTACATCTCTGTTTACTATGATCCCTAACAAAGAAGGAATAAGTAACATAGAACTGTTTTGTTAAGTCTTGTAAAGAATTTAAATAAGGGAACATGGAAGTTATTAAAAAATTGTTAAATATAATCTTGGAAAGTAACATATTTATATTCAATGAAAATATTTATTGGCAGAGGCATGGCGTAGCTATGGGCACTTTGTGTGCCAATAGCTATGCCAATGCTGTACTAGCCATCTGGGAAGATGAGTTTATTCTAAGAGGGAGATACAGGCAACATATTTTGTATTACTGTAGGTTTGTGGATGAACTTTTTTGTGATGGGGAGGGACACAGGTACAGTTTACAGATTTTTTTGACTACATTAATAACGTTACAAATTACTTAAAATTTTCAGTGGATATGTCATTAGAAGAAGTTCACTTATTGGATGTTAGCATTAAGAAAAATGTGGAAGGGAGGATATATACAAATGTATACAAGAAAGAATGTCAATGTGACAGTTTTGTACACAGAACCAGCATGCACCCACCACATATATTTAAGAGCATAGCACATAGCCAGTTACTTAGAGCACTGAGGCTTAATGCGGGAACAGAGGACTATGAACAAAAAGTTGAGAAGATGAGTCAACACTTTGTAGCGAAAGGTTACCATAAGGATGAAATTAATAAAACTAGAAATATGGTAGCTGAAATGAGGGAAAACACAACCAGACCATATTTTTCTAAAAGGAATAATATGTCAGTATATACAACATGTAAAAAGGAGACAGAAAATAAAATAAGACTTCCCCTGTTTTATTCCACTGATGTGAGGCTGTATAAAAATATAATTGAGAAGCACTAGGAAGTTTTGATGACAGATAAAGAGATTAGTTCCTTATTGCAACCTAGACCAAGTTTTGCACATAAGAATATGCACTCTTTAAAGAGAATACTTTGTTATTTTAAGAATTAAAATATAAGGAAAAGGGATGGTCAGACTTGTTCATGTGGGTGATGTTCCATGTGTAAATATATAAGTAACAGTGTTAAGTTTTCACATCCTGATACAGGCAGGGAATATGTATTTAACATTTCAGCTACATGTGCCTCAGAACACATTATTTATTTAGCCCAGTGTTCAGTATATTTTCGTTTCTATGTGGGAAAAATTGGTAGAGCCCTTAGAGATCGTATCAAGGAACACATTTACCAGATACAGAAAAAGAGTGACGTTAGTGCATTATCTGAACATGTTAGAGTGAATGACAACATATACAACTTTACTTTTTTAGTTATAGGTAAAATATATGACAACATCACAATGGGGACATTAAAAACAGGACAGAACAGCTTGAGGCAAAATGGATTATAAGACTGAAAGCAGATTCTGGACATGGGTTAAATGATAGGATACCCATAAGACTAAAACTTAAAGCAAGACCATTGAACAAATGAAATGTTAAGCCATTTTATGACATGCTTACTTACATTCAGTATTAGAGATTTTTAACAATATATGTTTATATTTAAAAACATTTTTATGTCTGTATATTTATATGTGCATTTTTATATATGTATTCTTTATACATGCATTTTTTACGTGTTTGTTATGCATTATTCTTTTTAGAATCATGTTTTCACAGTGAAGGACTGAATATTTTTACTTAATGAAGAATGTTTCTTTAAGATGATTGTGATTTAATTAGTTGGTTCAAGGTATATAAGATACATAGTAGACAGCATGCATTTGTATCTGAAGAAGCAGAAGTTATCTGTGAAAGTGCTTATACGTCTGTAGTTGAATAAAAAATAGTTTTTTACACTGGATCTACCTGCCATTTTTTGGACTACAAGTGTTTTACATATATCTATATATATCTATATCTATATATGTATATATCTATATCTAATCTGTATCTATGTGTGTGTATATATATATATATATATATATATATATATATATATATATATATATATATATGCATCTATATGAGTCTACTTCACTTTATCAAATTACCACATCAAATTCAATTTAATCTAGACCAAGTCATAGAAACTTGACTATATTGAAAAGTCACATCATCGATTCTTCGAGTGTACTGTTGAAGAAGTTCCAATAAACCATTGTGAAATTAAAGAGGTAGTGCTTTAAAAGATGTAACTGTATTTACATTTTTAGTACCTTTGCTATAGCAGTCAGGTACACGGAACTAGTTATCGTTGATCCTGCTGCAGTCTTATGAGCAGTTCTTACATTGCTCATATGCTCACAGGTTTTTAGTATGCAAAACAGTCTTAAAGAAAAACATTATTGCTTTTTCACATTTTGAATGGAGATTACAGTACGGTAGGATCGTGAAATTTACCCTTACCCCACTGTAGTGCGATCTCTGAGTTGGTATATAAGATTTACAGGGGGGCATAGCCCCCTACATGAGGAGTGCAGGGGGGCTTGCCTCCTGCAAAACTGTTGAAACATCTGTTTTGTTGTTAAATTGTGTTGGTTAGTTGACATGGTACTTTGACTGTAGTATCCTGTTGGATTTGGAGAGGCAGTTCAATGAAACAGGAATCAATGATGTGCGTTTTCGATATAGCCAGGTTTCAATGACAAAGTCTCAATGAAATGGGATTCCACGTTGTGATATTAAGATATACTGAAGTAGACCCATGTATATATATATATATATATATATATATATATATATATATATTCATATATATATATATATATATATATATATATATATATATATATATATACATATACATATACATATATATATATATATATATATATATATGTGTGTGTGTGTGTGTAAATTGCAGAAACTGTCACAACTATGCCCACTGTGCTAAAATGCTTAGCAACAATGGATCAGTTCTTTTCTTAACGTATACCCCATACAGGTCTCAAAAGTCAGATCACACAGGGGAAATTTTATTGCTCTTAATAACAGATTACTGCCAAAGAACCAATCATACCTACCACAGCAGAAAATAGTATTGCAATCCCTTGGCCAACAGGTCATGAAAACAAAAACTTTCATTTGCTTATTTATTTGTTAAACTGGAAGTAGGGCTGCTCTAAGAACCTTTTTCCATCCACGACCTCAACAGCTGACAAACAGACATAGATATTGATAGATCATAATAGCAAAATTCTCAGTATATTTGTGCTAGATACACAGAATGATAAAAATATAACAGAAATACTTTTCTTGCTGTGAAACTTGGTGTAAGCTTGATATACTAGATTGTAAGTAATTTTGAATGAATACACCTGGATAGATAAAAGCTAAGTTATATAAAGCTTTTATCTTGTACATGAAAGACTGATGCCCATATTAATGTATCACAACTATGTTACTTGTACTGACTAGAGAATATCTAATATGCTTCCTTTTATTTAGCAGTAGAAAGCAATTTTTCATTATATCCAGGAGGTTTGTAGGCAAATGTGGGTGGTAGGTAATACAGAAAATGACAGAAGTGAAGGATGTGAGCATTGCTGTAAAATCAAGGGAGATTTGTTATATATACACCTGTTATTACCTGATAACTATGCTGCAAGTAATATTTATAAGGGAACATCATTCACTAGTGGAACACAGTTTCCCAGTATTTACAAGGCTAACAGGCAAACATAGGTGGAGATGCCAAAAGCTGAAAAAAATGAAGATTGTGAGAACTGATGTGAAACATAGGTTCATAGGTGTGTACTAGGCTAATGACCCTGGGGGCTTTACAAGCCTAGCCATTGGATTAACCTAGCATTGTGCCGCCCAACCTTAGTTCCCAGTGTCTCTGTCAAGTAAAGCCACTGGAGTCATCCCTGGGGTGAATTTTCTATTTCCCATCCACTCATCAAGATTTCTCTTGAAGAGGGTCAGCAAGGTGCTCTGCTTGACATTTATGGAAAGTCTATTCCATAGCATGGGCAGTCTCTGGGTTATGAACCTGTCCCTCCAGTACGTTCTGGTGATTGTGGTAATGAGGTTGTTTGCTATCTGTTTAAACAATTAGAGTAAAGAAAGAAGATAGTTAATCTATCTGTATAAACAGAGTGTAGAAGGAAGAGAGGTAATAAAGTGATTAATATTGAAAAAGAGTGTAATTGATGTTTAAATTGAGTTTTGAAGAGTTTCTCTGGTGATGATTCTTAGCACAGGCAATATTTTTCATACAGGATGTTGAATGTGTGCATTTGGAGAGGTAGTTCTTTATCCAGAGCAGTAATTTATTGCTGAGTCATAAAATTGCAAGGTATGGTTTACTGTTTTAGACACTCTTTCAGCTCTACGAACAATCTGTTAGCAAATATTTTCCATTGCTGTAGTGGATTAGGATTCTGAAAACATATATCATAGTACTTAAGAAGTTTTTTTTAATCATTATTATCATATTTCTTCATCAGTCTGTCCAAAATATTTACAAAATCAAATAATTAACAATATTATTCTTTTAAAATAACTGAAAATACATATAGGTAACACATCTTACAAAGTTTAACAAACGAATAAACATCATCCAAATTTAAATCTGTAACTCTGGTACATCTGTAACATCTTTAGCAATGGTGTGGGGTAACATTATTTGAACAATTCCTTATTTCCCGGAATATATCATTATCTTGCTGTTAATCCTATTTACCATTTTTCCAGCACACCCAACAGAGACATTTACCATTAAATTTCTCTCTTGTATCCTCTACAACACCTAACTTCCTCATGGCTATGCCCATGCATTCAGTCTGACTAAACCCACCTTTCTGTTTCTCTTCCATTGCCAGTCTATCAATCACACTGACTCTTTTACCTTTCTTATTCCCTGTCTTTTTCTATTTCATTCCTACTACTGCTCCTCCAGCTAGCCTATATCATTAGTCTTCTCCTACTAATGCCCCCTTCTTACCCGCCTCATTATCTTATCCATCTGCTATCTCAATTTCTGCAGTATCAGAACTTTTTTATGTATGTTTTTTTAATTATCTCTGCTTATAGGCTTCCTCCTCCTTTATTAACTAGTTTCCCCAAAATAAATTATTGTAAAAATATAAAATAAAAGTGCATACAGATATAAGTAGCATTTGCTAATGCATATATATATTTTTCTTCGTGACATGTGAGCATATTCATTATATAACTGAAAAATGCTGTCATACCATATCAAGATCAGTAGTCGTCTGTGCATATAAATCCAAAGTAATAGCAATCTTCAACTGTGCTATCCACATAAACAAGTCACCTCACCTTTAGGTTCCCTAGCTACATGGTTACCTTTCAATAGAGTCAAGACTGCGAGTACAGTGAAGATGCAAATGAAGTGTGAGCTCATTATAATTGCTGATTCCCAAATTCTTGGTTCTCTGTAGCACATGTAAACATAGTGCAGGCACTCCCTCAGTATTTGTTGCTAATGGATTGCAACTGTGAAAGATCACTCGTAGGGAGAAGGAAAACACAACATCATTTCAGACTCCCTTAACTGCAGTGGGTATGTCAGCCAGGTTAGACTTACAAAGTGTAGAGGTAATTGTATCAATGTTTTAAAAGTAAGTAAGCAGCGCACATTTCACAGTTTCTGTTCAATAACTGCTAACCTCCCATGCATTGGTGGAAAACTGCATTATTATTGCCATGTAATATTCCCTGACATTTTAAGGATAATGATTTTCATTCTCTGCTGCAAAGCTGTTTCTGTGGCAAAGTGTGTTTTGAAGGTTCATTGGAGTGACAGCAAAACCCAGACCTGTCTAAAATATTTCATGTGTGGTTTGAATTGTTGTTTATTTAACAGATTACTTTTCTTACTTTCACCTAATAATCCTTTCTTTTTCTTTTCTTTTTTTAATGGCCAGCATCTGCATGATGTGCAGCTTAGCACAAGCAGGGGAAATTGAGAAACATGATAAATGTCAGGTTTAGTTGTGCTTATCTCATTTCCATGACAGTAGTGCACAAACCTAGACTAGTAGCCCACACAGGAAGCATACAGAGCACCTGCAGACAAGTCATAGACAGTGTAAAGGTCAAAAAGAATACACTGTTGCAGTTTTTGCTTTGCATCACTCAACACCTCTAACCTACGTTGCACGGCGGTTAGCAAACTTCCCCAACGCATGCAGCCATTGAACACCAACAGACAGGATGCAGACAGTCAACAGTGTAAAACAGATGCATTTTATTACTTCTGATGGGCACTATGCATACATGCTAAGTGGCATTGCATGGAGGTTAACACACAGAACTTAAGGATGAACAGGGAATAATGCAACTGTCATTTAACAATTCCTGTGGCAGCAGGTGTAAGTGTAGGGCTGTAATACAGATGGTCCTGGGTTCTAATAGAGGAAGCACAGCATATTTTTGCTGTTGTCACAGTCCAGTTTATAGTAATGAGCACACAAATATACAAGTGTTATTTCAACATTCTTGTGGCAACAGGTGTAAGTGTAGGGCTGCCATACACATGCTCCTGGGTTCTAATACAGGAAATTCCAGACAGTTTTACAGTTGTTCCATTTCGAATTCTATTCAGTCTCACGTATAACACTAGTGGAGCTGATATACGTTTACTGTGTTGTGAAGGTTCAGATGTATGACTGATGGTAAACTGTCTACTATGTTTCTGTAAGTATAATTCTGCTATCTGGACTTGGATGGCCTTCACATAAGTCACATACACAAAATGAATCTATAAACAAGGACCTTGTCAGGTCACACGCATACATGATTACCAACTCAAACTGTCATCTGTATTTATGAATGATTCATAACTATATCTGAGAAGCACTTATTCTGTGGCAAAGATGGAAAATCACTGCTACTGGAGAAAATGGTTTGTCCCCTATGCATAAATTCAAACCCCACACTGTAAAAATCAGTTTTATCAGTGTATAAAGCCAAACCAAAAATAAATCATTATTTGCCATTCCTGTACTTTTGAGATTAAACATGTGTGGTGTTAGAGGGAAAGGTGTCCAATTTAGGGTACACAGGTGGAGTGTTCATGGGTCCAGAATATTTACTGGACTCCTGATAAAGTGCCACATCCAAAGGCTTCTCCAGGGGGACTGCTCTGGCTCCCAGTACAAGTCTAAGGTGTGGAGTGGTTTAGCTAAGTCTGTATCCAGTGCAACCGGCATCCCATGCACTAGAAAACAGCATAGGCACCATTTTAATGACTTACAGTCACAAGAGGGATGCACTCAACTAGTGGTTGCATGAGTTTTAAACTAGTGACATCCCACAGTTGTGTAAGTATGCTAATAAAGGGAATTTATAATACATAGAAAGCTAAATATAAGTAAGACTGGTATGCATAATGCTCTACTTTTCTTTTTTCTTTTTCTTTTTTCTTTTTCTTTTTTCTTTTTCTTTTTTCTTTTTATTTTTTATTTTCTTTTCACAGCTGATGTCGAAGTTGAGTTTAATAGGCAGGTCATACTGATCATCTAGAGAGACTGAGGGAAGCAAGTGGCATGTATGCAGCACAAGAGAAGTATTACTGTAGCTTGAAAAGTTAATGATATATATTTTTTGTTTTCTACATGGTAGTAGCAAAGTGACCATGCATATTCTTGTAAAAGCAAGTATGCAGGCACAAGTCTGTAGCACAAACCAGCCTTAGGAGTCAAGTGTAAGACTCTAGTCAGAGGTTGTGGGTTTAAATACCATGAGTAACAACTGTACAGTAGTGTATGTCTTTAATAGTATTATATAAATTAAACTCTATACAACTGGCATAAATGCCCTGCTGTTAACTGTAATCTGCATACTTGCACTAAGCATATGTGCAATATATGTACATTGCAAGGTTTGCTTTGAACAATTCATAATTATAGTTTGTTGTTAGGTCGTATACTTAAAATCACAGTTCTGATAAAATAGTTGTATAGTTGTGATAATGCATTGTATATCACATATGATGGTACTAATTTAATCTCTTTTTTTCTCTCAACTCAACCTTTATCTCTCTTTCTTTATTTTCTATGTGTCATTAAAATATCTCCATGTCATCCATCTGTAAAAAATTGCTAAATGCTTCAAGCACAGCGAGGTAGGCCAACCCCAGTGGATCAACCTTCCCCCCACTCCACCTGCTCCAGCACCAATGCCCGTGACATCTGGGACCCAACCTGGGAATACTGCCTCTGCTGCCCCTGCACTACCTGTGCTCTCATGTAACACTACCCTGGCAACTGGTGCTGTGGTACCCTACGGGAGTACTGACAGATGTGGTGATTTCATCACCTACCAGGAGATGCCAGGGTTGGTGCATAGAGTTGTGCAGCACCATTGATGTATACCTAGGCCAGATGGAAAGGCTGTTCTGTCTCATGGTCTGTAGGAGGAGAAGACATCAAGCACTCCAGTAGCCAGCAGAGTAAGGGGACAGTGATAACAGCCCTGTCAGTGAGGACTAGATTCTCACTGTCTACATCTTTGATGGGCATGAAATTGCGTTGTCCCCTCCCTCACCCCAGTCATAGTGTCTCCCAACCTTTTGTGTCCCTCACCGTCCCTGTGTCTTGTCTTGTTTGTCCTGTTTGCATTTGCTTCTTCACCTGCCCAACTTACCTGACCCGGAAATGCCAATGTCCTTTACCCAGCATTCCTCTCTTACTGAAGTAAAAAAAAAAATGGGCACCTGTCCCAAAAAAAAAAAAAAAAAAAAAATCATCTCATAGTTCTTCATTTCACATGTGTCTTCTTGACACATTTGATTTGGTCGAATTGGCATATAGCTTGATTGTGGAGGTGACAGTTCAAATTCAGCTAATATTCTGAGACATTTTCAGTTTACACTGTTAAAGAAATGGATAGTTGTGGGTCTTTCCTACCTCTCTCCTGCACATTCCTGTATTGCTGTATTGGTTTCCCTTTCTTCTTCCCCCTTCTTGCTCCCCATGTCATCACTTTCCTATCAACTTTATTTTAACACCTATAATCTGGTCAAAAAACAGATTCACAAATGCATATAAGTAGCAAATAAAGCAATGGAGCCCTTCAATTTTTTGCCTCTATGTTTGCATGGAGTTTGACATCTTGCACCAATGCCAAGTGAGAGTGAACAGCTCTTTCTTGGTGCAGTTACCTCTGCACAATGCCATTTAAACATGCTGCTCTATGTCAGTACACAGTTATACATAGTATATGTAGTATTAAGATTTGTTTCATTGCATTCTCACTACTTATAAGAGTGTTACATATACCTGGATAAAAGCCCTATATCATCTGGGATCAAAAAGAAATGTGTTAATGCATTTATACCTGCTGCCATAGAGTCAGCTAAGCAGCAGGTGTGTTTCATACACTCACTACTAACTCTCATAATTATAGCAATGAGCCTCATGATTGTGCACTGCTTAACTATGCACAAACAAGGAAAGCAGTGGAAATGTGTATCTTGCATGTGCAAATGCTTTGACAACCATCACACAAACCTGCTGCTCACCATTACACTATACAAAGTAAATAATAGCATGTATTCTTTTGTTTACGGTCCATTTAGTCTTCATGCCATAAAATTATACGTGAAAACATAAAAAATGAAGGCCCATTGTAAAAAAATGTCACGTATTTATAATGCAGCCATATCTGACCTTCCCCCATGCACTGCAACCCTGGTCTCTCAGTACTTGTTCACAAATATATCAACTACACTATATAAACTAATAACAAATTTTGTGTTATATATCACGCACATCTTTAGAATGTCAGTACACATTTAAAATTTCAAATACTTGTAGTAATGTGCACACCTGGTTGCATATAGTTTATAAAGTTGTCTTTTAAAGTATACCTGCACATTTGGAACACAACCACCACATACTACACATTGCACACTCATTAGTCTGGTAACATGCAGAACATGAAATGTCTTGACAACTGAAAAAGCCTGCACACTGATTTCATGGAGGCCTCCCAACATCTTCTTTCCAACATCCACTGCTGATGTCATCCACCATAAGTTATCCTGCAGGCTTGTAAGAGTCAGACTTGTGCCATGGCTCTTGCTTAAAGTACTGAGTTCTATAGTCTGTATACTCCGGTTGGGGTTCTGTTCTCACTCAGCTGGGACGTGTTTGTGTTTGTGTACTTGACATTGCAGACAGCATTTTGCAGCAGCATGTGGGACACTGCTATTAGCATTTTTTCCTCACCAGACACTGCTGATGTTATCACCTATAAAGTGTTGTCTGACACTATCCAAGCCAGACTTGAGCTGTGGCACTTACCTTAAATACAGCACTTTCTAGTAAGTGTCCTCAGATAGGTAAGGGTTCTGTTCAAACTGCAGCCACCTGGGAAGTGTGTGTGTGTGTGTGTGTGTGTGTGTGTGTGTGTGTGTGTGTGTGTGTGTGTGTGTGTGTGTGTGTGTGCACACTTGTTTGCCATTACAGAGAGAATATTCCACCAGCATGTGGGACACTGCTATCAGTATTTTCATCTCACCAGACACTGCTGATATCATAGATTCATAGGTGTGTACAAGGCTAATGGCCCTGGAATGTTTACAAGGCTAGCCCATTAAAGTGCCTTGGTATCATGCCGCCGGATGTTAGTTCCCAGTGCCTCTATCAAGTGGAGCCACTGGAGTGATCCCCGGGGTGAACTTTCTATTTCCCATCCACTCATCAAGATTTCTCTAGAAGAGGGCAAGTGAGGTGCTCTGCTGGACATGTATTGGAAGTCTATTCGAGAGCATGGGCAGTCTCTGGATTATGAACCTGTCCCTCCAGCATGTTCTGTTGATTGTGGTAATGAGGCTGATGTCTGTGAAGTGTGTGGTGCAGAGGGACTGTGATTTCTTTAGATGTAGCATTTCTAACAGAGCTGGGTCAGACATGGCTTTAAAAAACAACAAAAATACGAAACTTCATACTAATAAATTTTAACTGTGAATTTTACTGGAGCTTCCTGGTACCTCGGCTTGCCCCTTCAAGGGACATGGCTTTGTAAATCAAGCAGAAATCGCCTCTTAGTAGATGATGTGAGACAGAGAATAGCTGGAGCTTTTTGAGTCTGTCCATGTAGGACATGTGTTTAAGGCCTAGGATCCTCTTCGTGAGGTACTTTTGTGGCCTTTCCAACTGTTGCATGTGTCTAGTCAGGTAGAGGTACATGCCAAATGGGGCATTATACTCGATTATTGACCTAATGATAAAAGAGTAGAGAGAGAGAGAGATGATGACCTCTTTCTCCCTGGATACAAAACATTGGTAATGAGATGTGCCACATAGAAGGAATTTCTGACAACAGTGGCAATGTGGTGGTCAAAGGAGAGGCTGCTGTCAACCTGTGTCCTCAGATCTCTTAAATTGCCTTCAGTGTTCAGTGGGCTTCCATCGATGTGGTAATTGGTGGCAACTGAGTTTTTCACAAAGGGGATGATGACGCATTTTCTGGCATTAAGCTTAAGGCCATGGTTTCGACACCAGTCATTGGTCTCAGTGAGGCCTTTCTGCAGGATGTCTACATTACTTGGGGACCCAGCTTGCAGTCGTCTGCGAACTTGATCAGCCAGTGTCCCTCTGTGTTGACCTGGACTTCTGAGAAATAGATGCCAAACAGAAGAGGACCCAGGACTGATCCCTGTGGGACTCCACTCATGACTGGTTGGCAGTCTGACTTGGAGTCCACTACTTTCACACTGTGAGTTCTATCTGTGAGCCAGTTTGCAACCCACCTAGTGATATAGGGGTTGATTCCTAGTTTGGTGAGTTTATCAATAATTCCTGAGTGGGGAATGGTATCAAAGGCCTTGGCCAGATCGAGGTAGGCTGTATGAACTGCCTTGCCCTCATCCACATCTCTGGTGACTGACTCTAAGAAGTCAAGCAGGTTGAGCAGGCATGATCTATCTTTCACAAAACCAAATTGAGTGGGATCTAGAGTTTGGAGATTCCCTATATCCTTGTTAAGTCCATGATGATGCGCTCCATAGCCATACATATCAGACTCGTCAGGCTAATGGGGCGATAATTCCCAGGGTTTGTAGTCATTCCCCCTTTATGGAGAATTATGACTGTAGCAGTGCACCATTTGGTAAGGACAAAGCCTGAGGTGAGGCTGTGATTGAACAGAACACACAGATGTGGTGCCAGTTCACTTTGTAGTTCATGTCGAACACATCCAGGGATATTGTTGGGTCCCATGGAACCTGTATTATTGGCCTTAGACAATTCACCTTTAACCTGTGCTGCAATAATGCTGGGTGCCTGGCATTCCTCCGGTATTGTAATTGGCACTTTGGGGTGGTGGGGGAGAGGAGTAAAGTTGGGACTGAATCTGTCAGGCAGTGTGTTTGCAATATCTGTTGGCTCACTATAGGATGTACCATTGTGCAGTAACTCAGAGCAAACTTGGGTATTGCCATGGAGATTCTTGATATAACTCTAGAAGGCTTTGTGGTTGTTCTTAGTGTCTGCTGCAATTCTGCATTCATAGCTGGAGTTAGAGGTTTTGATGAGGGATCTCAACTTTTTGTTGAAGCTAATAAGGGAGTTTTTCCAGTCTTGGGACTTCACTTTTTTCTCTGCAACAGTTTCTTCCTTTTGTTGTAGAGTTTATTAATGGAAGGCGACCACCAGATTGGCTTCCTTTTAAGGAGGAGAGCATCTTGGTTCCGTTGGGTATGGCTAGTAACATGCATTTATGTATGTGTTTGTACAGTGCTTTGGTATATGATTTGGCAGTCATGCATCTATTTTCCATTGCATGGGTGCTGTGAAGTTAGCCACCTCTGCTTTTAGGAGCCGAAAGTCAGCTTTGGAGAAGTTTTTCATGGTGGTTACCTTTGCATGGGTGTGTGGGTGAGATGTGGATTTCCACGGTGATTGGTTTGTGGTTGGATCTAACCAGGGAGGAGTTGACTACTGGTGTAGAGCAATTCTTGCCCATGTTAGTAATAACCTGGTCAAGGATGTTGCTTCCTCTAGTGGGGGTAAGAATGAGCTGGTCCAAGGCATTGGAACTGATGAATTCCAGAAAGCATTAGGCTAGTGTATCGGTGCATGAGTAGTTCTCCCAGTTGATGGAGGGGTAGTTGAAGTCACCTAGTATGAGAGTATTGGGTTGGACCCTAATAGTTTCCAGGGTGCTTAGGAATATAGAGTGAGAGTCTTGGGACATGGTTGGGGACCTATAGCAGGCAATGACCTGAATCACAGTCTTACCCAATGTAAGTTGTACCTGAAGTATCTCAGCTGGGTTATGCTGGGCTACTAGTCTGGAGGTGTGCATATCTTTATGAATATGGAGACACCACTGCCTTTGGAGCTACACTCCATGTTTTGGGGCTGAAAGGTGTGGAATGAGTTACAGCCTGGTAGTGCAGGGAGCTTCCTGCTGCTTTAAACCAGGTCTCTGTTACAGCACAAATGTCAATGTTCTCCATTTTGAGGAGTGCTTTGAGTAAATACATCTTGAGATTTAGACTTCTAGCATTGAGCACCATGACCCTCAGATTGCATTTATTTATAGCTGTTACAGTGGTAATTTGGTCTTTGGAACATTGCCTAAAAAAGGCACTATAGGGTGGCAAAAGCCTTAGCCAGTATACAGAAACCCATGGGTGACAGATGCAGGCCATCTCTGGCAAAGTATTGAGGTTTGTGATCATGTCATCCCAAGCAGGGAGATACTGGATCCCCTTAGAATGACACCAGGAACTTAGCCAGTTGTTGAAGTCAATCAATTTCTGCTTGTCCTGCAGTATCATTCTGGGTAATGGCAGGATGCTGCTCAGGGCTAGGGTCATACCTGCCTGGACCACATAATCCGAGATCTCCCCCATGTCTCTTTTCATGTAGTCCAGGGAGGTACTTCTCAGGTCATTCACACCCACATGGACAGTGACAGAGTCATACTTGTACTTGTTGTGGAGTGACCTGAGTGCGTGTGTTATGTTTTGGATTCTGGCACCTGATAGACAGCTGACTGTTACCTTCTCCTTATTCAACCTAGTGAGTGGGACATCAGTGTGCCTCACTATCGAGTCACCTATGTTTAGTGTATTGGGCAAGCTGTTTTTCCTTAGGAGCTTAGGTTGAGGGGCACACTGTGTACGTGAGCTATATGTCTTGTGGTTTGTGCTGTGTTGTGGTGGTTGACTGCATTTCTGCCTTGGAGGTCTCTGCTGTTTGGGTCAATTTCTACTGAGAGCCTCCACAAAGGTGGTTGTGTGGTTTGTGTTTTATGTGAGAGCTGTGATGCTGGGTGTTCTGGAGGGCTATGTGTTGCATGTGGTGTGGTGCAGGTGTTAGCCTTCTCCTCTTGCCCAGCTATTCCGGGCGGTGCAGTGGTGCAGCGGTTAATGCTGTCGCCTCACAGCAAGAGGTTCTCCGGTTCAATTCTTGGCTGGGGTGCCTTCTGTGTGGAGTTTGTATGTTCTCCCTGCATTCGCGTGGGTTTCCTCTGGGTACTCCAGTTTCCTCCCACATTCTATAGACATGCTTCTGGAGCATTTCTCCCTGGGCCTCCGCTGAAAACAGGATCTGTGGAACCTAGTCGGACTTTCCCGGTCAACAAATGTTAAATAAATAAAAAAATAAAAAATATTCCGGTCTTGGCTTGAGAGTGTATGGCTTCCAGTTTGGATATATAAGTGCATCTCTCATAAGTCTGAGTGTTGTGAGGTAAGAGGAGAGGGTTGTCTGTGTACATGAGGCAGTTGCCTCAGAATGCTCAAATTCAACAGGTTAATAGGATATAGCACAGGGAACTGACCTTTAGACATGCCAGGAGTGATGGTCATTATTACTAATTACTGGAGCTGTTTCCTTATATAGTCCTTATACAGGAAAATGTCACTCAAGGTGTCTGAGTCTGTACAGAGCACCGCCAAGCATTTGAGGGGAAATTAATACGTAGACCCTGAACATTTAAGGATGAAGTATTTAGGCAGATATTCTGAATTTAGAAATAAATCATGCAGTACTTACTGAAAACAAAGAATTAGCTTGTCAAGAATGATGAAAAGAGGGGAGTCACATGAATGGCTACTGCCTGGTTACTACTAATGACAGTCTCAGCACAGCTTCACTCTGTTGGGATACAATACTCCTTGGCTTCTTCTCTCACCAGAAGCAAAATATTAGCATCAATCCCAAGAAGAGAAGCAGGCCATGGCCTGTTTGTTGATTCACAGTCTTGTCCCAGATGATGCAAGGGTCTGCAGGCTTGTAGCATTTTTCTGGTAGATGCCTCAAATAGCAACCAGACCAATCAGGTATGTTAAGCACAGACACTCACTCTCTAACCAGAAATGTTGTCTGATACCCCCCAAATCAGACTTGAGGTGTAGTGCTTGCCTTAAATAACATAGTTCTCTAGTTGGTATACTTATGAAGGGGTTCTGTTCTCATTGCAATCAAATATGTGTGTGTGTGTGTGTGTGTGGCTTGTGCAGTTGCTTGATATTACAGAGAACATCTTACACCAGCATGTGGAACTCTGCTGTTACCATCTCCCTCTCACAGGATGCTGCTGGTGTCATCAGCTATAGTTGATTTGTGGATGTGCAGTATTCCCATTAAGGCAGGGTCAGAGACTGACCTGAAGGCCAGGCACAAGTCACTTCATCCTGTACAGTAGAGATTACAATGACAGGGCTTTTAGTCTATCCACATACATCATGGTATGATTTGTAGGCCCTGTATATTCTTGGTGAGAAACCCTGTGGTCTATCCAGCAGCTGCAGATATCTGGTGAGGTACATGCAAAAGGGAGCATTATACTCTATTTGTGTTCTGATGAGGTTTGACTACAGTGCTGTTATATCATCCTTAGACCTGGATGCAATGGCCTGACTTATGAGGTGGATGGCATAGCCTTTAAATGCCAGTGTGGACACTTGGTGATCGAAGATCAGATTGCTATCTATGTGTGATCCCAGGTCTTGCACCATTGGTTTTCAGCATAAGGGGATTGTTGTCAATGCTACAGTTAGTGGGTAATTCCACTTTGCAGAAGACCAAAATAAAGACATGAGCATGTTTATTTGTAGACAGTGTGGCTTTGGCACCAATCATTTGTCTGTGTTAGCCCCTCCTGTAATATGTTATCATCGCTGATGGACTCACTGATTATACTCAATATGCAAGACTCAGCAAACTTGGTAAGCCAAAGGCCATATACTTTAGCCTAGACTGTCAAGAAATAGATTCCAAACAGTAAAGGGCCAGGCACAGATCCTGGGGTATGTCAATGGTAACAGCTCTACTGGTAGAGGTTGAGTAACCAACTTTTTGAGTATGTGTTCTGTCACTGAGCCAGTTGGTTAACCATCTAGTGACATAAGGGTTACTCCCTAGCTGGGAGAGTGTCTCATTGATACATGAGTGGGAGAGTGTGTCAAAACACTATGCCAGATCAAGACTGGCAATGTGCACTCTGTTACCTTCATCCAGGCCTATCACACAGAATCAGTGGGCTGTGAAAACATCACATATATATATATATATATATATATATATATATATATATATATATATATATATATGTGTGTGTGTGTGTGTGTACATCATGACTCAGCACATACACCTTCCTGAGATGGTCAGATACACACTTCAACACACCATCCACATGGACTATGTTCCCGTAGAAGGGTATATATTAACATGCATCACCTGAGTTGGGGAGACAGCACCTGATGCATGCATGTATAGACACATTGACTTTCCTCATGTGTGAGGTAGATCAACATGTCATCATGGAGCTTTCCTAAATGGACACTAGTAATATTCCGGCTGTGTGCAACAGACCTGTGTGAGTTGTTAATGCTAAATCTATGTCTGTTACATCTGTTAGATGTCCTCAAAGAGGTGATCAAGGGCATGCATAATAACAACACCATCATCCTATGGAATGTAACCTGGCCAAGGCTTTTGACACAAATCCACACTGAGGTATTCACTGAACACTGTCAGATGTGGCCATAAACACCTATATCACCAAGTAGTAGACCACTGGATCACATACATGTCATTTAAATGTGTTGAAATGTGTGAAGTGACCTATATCTCAGGTCCAGTGATCAGGTCCATACATCAGGACTGTCTGCTAGGCCTTTTCCTGTCCTGTCCATTATTTATGTCACAGATGTCACAAATGACATACACATCCTGTATCCAAACAGTTGTATGGAGGACTACAGATTGTAGGCAATCATTGACTCCAACTGTGACATTAGTATAGTACAGACAGTATCAACACACACCAAAGATCGCTGCCACAGCCATGACAACACATGAGATGACACAAAAATATGGGGGGATTTGTTATATAATGAAAACTAATGCACAACCCAAGGATAATGTAGATATTACACCCTATAAGCAGAACAATTGGCATGTGGCCTGTGTCCTTGTGTAGATGGTATGTGGAACATCCACCAGCATGAGGCCACAGTGTTGACTACTCCCTTGTATCTAACACAGCTACTGAATATGTGAGGGCATCCACATCAAAGACCATAATACCTCCACAGTTCACAGCTTTCATCACACCAACAACTGAGTACAATGCACCTTTCTTCATGTACCTCCCTACATATCTTCCAGTGATGTATAACACCTTTGCCACAGTGAGCTGCTGCACATCTTATTGGCCATACCTAGACATTCTTTTTGCTGCATAAAAATTATTGTCTGATGGTGCAGAACACCCATGAAGGTGTTACACCAGATGCATTTGTACTACTTGTTCCAGTGATACACACAGTGCATACATAGCTGTTTGACAACTTTGATGGCATGGCTAACATTCATGACAGTGTGGATTGTGCCATATATATCTGGCATGCACACTCAGCCTGTAGTGATCACAATGTCACATACATGTATAGCAGTGTCCCTCATAACACCTCCAGCAGATGTTGCAGTGTCAGAACAGTGTGCTTAATTACACTTATAGATTGATGACATATCATAATAGTTTTACAAGTGTGTTCATGCAGAACCATCTATGATCAGTCAGAATCACTTATGTTGTGTCAGAGACATGTGATTAATGGTGGTATTATTCTGTTATATTCCATGATTGTCCATGCTTCTTTTACTGCTGTCCATGAGCCTGTAACTATGTTCCACTTGCTGGAGACCTCTGCTGACATTACACTCATATTCAGGCAGATCGGTTTGCACAGCTTCACAATATGCACCCAACCCCGATTGTATATAAAATCTCTGCTAGATGTCCTCTCCATTGTTCATGTCAAAATGCTTATCTCACAAAGACATCTTCTCCATTGTTATGTCACCTTGCCCGATAGTCACATAATATCCATTTTCACTGTGCAGTCCATACTGTACCATGTTGATATGTGATTAGTGTTCCTGCTACAACTGTCTTCCATTTACATGCCCTCATCTGCTATACATTATGATGTTTCACCTGTCCTCTTTCCCTGTGTTCCTTCCTGTAATTCATCTATGTGTCCCTATTCAGTGTGTACACTTCCCATGTTTATTTTAAATACAATCCATCTACCCCTACAGATCATTTACATAATGTTTGTATAGAATGCCTGGAATGGGATTTAACATATTCTGCACTGCATGCACTGTCCTGAACTATGTTTGGACCATATACATTACTATATGTTAAACCCTGATAATCATAGTGGCATTCTGCACAATCCTGCTAAATAGGTTTGTCCTGTTATAAACCTATTGTAAATGTGTGCACAATTTGTGCTGCTTTATATAGTTTCCTGGCCGGCAACACTGTTGCCACCCATGAAACTTTGCTTCTTTATGTTTAAACGTGGTGCACGGCTTGAATATGTAATCATCACCACTGTTCACCTTGCAAACACGTAAACGCCATGTAGCTTTTGAGCAAAGACTACACAGAGTTTATTGAATCTCAGGGTGAGTGCCATTGGTTACATGTGATACAACTTACTAGGTGTATGAAAGCAGCTATGCAAGTACTTCAAGCCAAAAATTCTGAACCGACCTGATCGAGTTGTATACCTAGTTGCCAGGTAAACTCATTTCCAGATTAGCAGACTAATTCAACTGTTCAAAATTTTATGTCGATCCTCTTTCAACAGTTTTTACCCTCTTAACCAAACTAAATTCATTCCCAGTTCACTAATTTATATACCCAACACTCCAACTGTCTTACCTCCCTGATAATTTCTGCCCATAGCAGAGCCTCATCACACTGGGATCTCCTTTACTGTACTGTAGAAGCCCTCTCTCGAGCCTTGTATGCCAGATAATCATTATTCCCCAGTGCAAATTTTTACTTAAGTTCTTTCAAGATGCAAGTGACTTTGCCGCTTGAAAATAATCCCAATGTTTGGTATACAATTGTCTGTGTACTCAGTTTCTAAAACAAACAGTCTCATTCATAGCCTTACATGGAAGACCATTTGGGACTATTAGTTTCTTCCAAGGTTCTACCTTTAAATATTCACTGCCAGTCTACAGCTGCTGTTACTGTTCTATGCAATGCAGGCAGCCTGACAATATCCTTCTTCTGAATGGCAAGACATATAGGCTGTCTCAGTAGTATGTGTTCTACAGAAGCTAAATTCTTCCCTCTAGAGTTTGATTCATTGGAATTCCAGGTACAAGGAAATTGTAACTGAGCTGCACACCACTGTAAACATAAGTCTGGAAGTCCCAAACCCCCATTTTTTATTGGCAGTGCAAATTTTCTCCCATGAGGATATGGGACTGTCCTCCTAAATAAATGGTAATAACACAGTTTTGATGTTCATGTTAATTACGCTATCCTGAAATTCATAAACAGAACTTGGAAACAAAAACTTCTCTACTTCTAAGGATTTCTCTTCTAGATCCAATAACTGTATTTCCATTTTACAGTTATTGACTTTGACTTTGATGAGGCTATATGTAGACTGATATATTTCACTGAATCATGTCCAACAACTGAGAAAAACTATAGTTTAATGCTTGTGGTAAGACAAAATTAATATATACTGTCTGGCTCTTTGTAACTTTTAATCCTGACCAACAATCAGACTTTCCCAATAAGACTGAAAATTTATTTGCCTGCTGTTTAGAGTTTGCCAAGTGAACCAATGAATATTTAGTATACAATGAAAGTTTTTTTTTTCTGCTGCCCAACTACATCTTATCAAATTGGACAATCTAAAAATGTCTGCCAAGGTCATAAATATAACGAGAAAAGCAAGGGAGAGAGAGTGGATAAGCTTGCTTTGTGCCTCTAAGCAGTCAAAAAATCTTTGATAATTGCACTATTGTTTTCATTTCACCAGAAGCACCTCTACAGATACAGCTGAACCAGTTGTAAGAATTCACCTAAGAGCACTGATAGTTTCAATAATTCAGTCAGACGCTCGCATTTCACCTGTTCAAAAGCCTTTTTGGAACACAGGCTGAGCTCAACCAGAGAAAACTTAAATTTTTATACTTCTAGTATCAAAAACAACAATGCTATGGTTGTTGATGTGTCTTTTGGCTTTTTCTGGTTAGGGGTCACCACAGCGGAACTCCGGTCCACTAATGATTGGCAGTAGATTTTTACATGCCGAGTTGCCAGCACTGATGGACAACCTTCAACGAAGGTATGCCAATTCACTCATGTCTCCACACAGAAGATGCTCTAGCTGAGAATCGAACAGGACAACGTCTTACTGTGAGGTGACAATGCTACCGCAGCACCAAAATAATTAAATGTTTACCTCCCTTTAACATTTCCATACTGATCCATGCTGAATAGACTATGATACAAAGGAGCCAGTGTGGACAGCAAACCTACCACCATTTATCTTACAAACTTGGTTTATAACAGAGGTAATTCAAGTAGGAGCTTGGATAGAGATGGCTATTTCCCTCCTTCACTGTAGCATATATAACAGCCTCCTTCCAAGATTGGGATAATTATGGGGTCTTTGTTTTACTTCTGCTTGTATATTATCATCATTCTTTTTTCTTACTATGTGTCATGTGTCCTACTTTTTCTTCCGGCCATCTGCTTCTTTATTTTCAATGCATTTTACAGCAATATTATCAGATATATGGCTACCTAATACAACATCCTGTTCTTCATTAGCATTATTAACTTTATAATCCATTCAAATTGTACTTTTTATCTACTTTTGTAACATTCAGCAATAGATTTAGCCACATGTCCCCTTTCCCCACACTGCAAGTATCTTTTATGAGAGTTCCACTAAATGTTATTCTGCATTATAAAAAAGCATGTTTTGGGTTGACTCCAATATCATACCACATTGTTCACCCCCACCATATGAACTATATTAGATATGTGTCATGGTTTTACCATTTTCAGTCCCCAATTCACAAAAAAGTCTCACCCACCTGTTCATAAATCTTTGTTATCTTTGATGTTTGTGTATTGCTTCACATGTTGTCTTAAAAATATTTCCACCACAGCTTTATGAACATCAGTCCAGAATTGTATTGTAATCCTCTTTTTAAATAAATCAGTTTGTCTGGTTATAACCTAATTGTTCCATTGATAAATATGTTCTTTTTTAAATTTTCTCCATAAATTGTGCAATTTCGTCCCCAATCTTAAAAATTACACCAACAAAGTTTTTTTTCCCAAAGAAAAATAAAAGCTGAAACATCAGAAACTTTTATGCATAAAGTCAATACTATAGTGTCCCAAAGTTCAGACCTGTTTATACCTTTAGTTTTAATTTGATTTCTTACCATGAATTTAATTATATGCAGTCATCGTTTATTAGATAGAGTTTCCATTTGTTTGGCCAACATACATTTCTGCAGCAACTGTCATCTTTTCATCTTTTGTATCTTTAATACCCAGTGTTTCACACTTACCATCTATTTTAAAAAGAGTATCCATTATGTCTTCCCATAATGCTGCCTCACTATCTCCTGGTTCCTGTTCTGGAAACATTTCATGAAGCACTCATCCTGCATCTCTGCCAAATGGAGGGATGTAATACTTATCTCCCCTGTACTGTGTCACCCTTCATCTCCACTCGCTGACAGATACAACAGTTTATCCTGGAAGAGTGTAACTGAATCCAGGAAATCTGGTTGTTGTTAGGCATACCACCTCTGGTCTACCTTGAAAAAAGGCCACTGGCTTAGTGGAACTATCCTGACTATCTTGACAAACAAAAGATGTTATCTGGAGAACATGCCTTGGATGGAATGCTAGCTCATTGTAAGACACACACATACACACACACACTCACACCCACACACACACACAAACACACACACACACACACACACACACACACATACACACACACACACACACACACACACACACACACACACACACACACACACACACACACACACTCCATGTATACCTATGGGAAATTTAGAGGATTGCCTATTCAGCTATTAGTATGAAAGAAGAATGCAAAGCACATAGCAATATCCACTCAGGCACAGTAGGGCATGTTAACTCTGTAAGAGGATGCTGCAGTTGGGAGCCAAACCAAAGAATGAAGAGCTATGAGACAGTGAGTTAGCTGGTGCACAACTCCGTTACACACCTGTGATTTTCTACCTGCAGAAAAAAAAAACTATTTAGTTAAAGCTACACTCCTGTGATGTGTCATAATAATTTATGTCTGTGGAGCTATGGAATTACCCATATTCTCAATGTAATACAACGTGACACTGAAGACTGAGTGTCCCATATATGACATCACACTGCAGACAGTGGCGGCTGGTGACTTCAAATCAAAAGGGGGCTGTAGGAGACAGCTGAATGGGTGGGGTCAATGGAAAGGGGTGTGGCCAACCAGAAAGGGGAGGAGCTATGCTCAAAACCACAAAAACTAAATATACTGCTCTGGGTGCCAAACCGTCATTATGAGAGTCCAATCAAGACAAAATGAAGTGTAGAAGAATAAAAATATTCCAATGCATTGGCTGCATGACAGCTTAATAATATCTAGATGGAAACAAAAAAGGTTGTGAGGCATGAAAAAAAAATTACTTTTTTAAATACAATAATGGAATACCAGTAAAAATCAAGTATAAGAAAAACAAGCAGCACTCAACTCAAACCACTTCTTGCACTGCAGTTCTAATTATAATTTATATCCAGATTTATTAAAGTACCAAGTAACATGCTGAAAGTACAAATATTTGATGCCCCCACTTGTAAAAATGTTCTTTATCCAAAAAAAAAAAAAAAAAGACCTGCTGCCTGACATCTACTTGTTTCATGGGGAAAACATGATCAAAGTAAAAAATTAAAAGCAAACAAGAAATAAGCTAAAGATAGATTGCTTAAAAGGATTACTATACAGGTTATGGACCACACGATTGGCATTCTGTTTACGGGTAAAGCCTGCAGAGTTGACTGGAAGTCTCCAAGTGTAAGTAATCCTGTCCTTTATTACAAATACTGCCATACGCATTATACCCAAGGCTTATACATTATCTAGTTAAGTATTCTCTACATGGCAACAGAAAGGCTTTCAATGTCGGCAATTCTTTAACAGTATGCTTATTAAAGCTTACTTGCATCTTGCAATCTTAGCCAAGCTTACCTGATGGTCATTAACGTATTGCTACTTAAACACAGAGCAACAGGCACTTTGAGTAATAAGCATAAATCAACAGTACAAAAAATATGACAGAAACCAGACCATTCTGTAAAAATCAAGGACAGATGAAAGGCCACTCTAGTACTTGTGTCTACCTTGGATGGGGTGGGGGGGGGTACTCTGCACATTTACACTGCATTGCCATTACTACTCCTTGCCTCGACACATCCAGAGTCACTAAATGGGGAGGTGCAACAAGTATGTCAAAGTTTGACATGTCTCTGGCTGACTTGTGATGGCCCTGACACATTTGTCATACCTCTCAACCTCAGAGCAAGAAATCTGGACAAAGCCATACAAAGAAATGGGACAAAGGCCCAAAAATAAGGACAATTTTGGAGCTTCCCCCTGCAGCCATTCCAATGATCCATTACTTGGCTATTTCACTCCATTTACCATAAACACTAATGTGCATACTGATTTACTTCTATGATGATTTGAACTTCATTTGAAAGTTTTATTTTGCATTTTACAGCACAAACACTAAGACATCTGCTAAACAAACTAGGTATTAAAACTTCTCTGCCCTTGAAACTCACATTCATTGAAGCAACGTTGAAACCCGCATTCAAAGAAAATACATTTTACCCATGGCAGATAAAGATTAATTTTGGGCTGTTTTCAAATCATAAGCCCTTTGCATATGAAACATACATGTGCTCTTTGATACACCTTCCTATTGCTTTGAACATTTTTCCAGTAAACAATGAAACAAAACGCATGCACCAATGACAAAACTGCCCAATTCAGAACATTTCCATCATAAAAGTCTGCTCAAACTTCTACAGTCCACTATTATCAGTAAATATGCACAATTCTACAGTTCACCATTATCGGTAAATATGCACAATCTCTGAAGTAGTAAAAAAGTCATCTAAATAATTCCACATTAAATAAATCTGTAATGAAGAGGTTGCTGCTAGCAAACACCTTTATATTTCATGGTTTCATCAAAAAATAGTGTCTGATGCCCCTGAGGAATAAATTGCCTAAATTACATTAAAAATAAGCTAGTAATATTGCAATTGGAAATGGATGGCAAACTAACAGGCTCTTCAGTACAACAGCATTCACCCCTTATGGGAGTAGAACCAACAACCTTCTGCATCAAAAGCAAGTACACAACCTGTTGTGCTATTAGCAATGCGAGCTGACTCAGCATAATCAACACTAAACTTCTGTTCCCCTGCAGCTCTCAGCTTCTTGTAAAATCTACTCAATACTCAACTGCATTTCAACTTCACAGCACAAGAAATCTGGAAAAAGCCAAATTTATTGGGGTTGGTCAAAAGGACAAAAACCAGGGACACATTAAACATTACTTGTATAATCTTGGAATTGGAAAGCTGCTAGAATAAAATGCTGTGTTACCACCATACATTTTACTGCCAAGGTCTCTGTGCAAAAGAGTCAGAACATACCACTATGCCAAATCACCTGCTTTGTGAAAGAAAAATGCTGTGTTACCACCATACATTTTACTGCCAAGGTCCCTGTGCAAAACAGTCAGAGCAATATACCACTATGCCAAATCAGCTGCTTTGTGAAAGAGAGGAAGACTGAAACTTAAATGGCTATCATTTAATGAATTTAGTTCTCACCACAGCTGTCAAACATCTTAGCACAAAACACCTGGACAAACCCAGTAATGAGGGAATACAGCCCTCAAACATGATATTCAGTGAATTCAGTTCTTACCATAGCTGGTCAACCTTAGCACAAAAAACATGGACAAAGCCAATAACCAGTTTTTGTAACGGTGGTTATTCTTGACTGCTGAGTACAACTCTGAGGAGGGACAGCCTTGATTGGAGCCGGCGGTTATCTGTGTAAGGTTTCAAATGACTCTGTTTTGAGGAAACTCCTTTATACACACAAATATGGTTATATTAGTGTGTTCAAACTGAAAAGCTCTGGAACTGAACAATTCATTAGCAAAGTCATTAACCCATTTTACTGCCTTTGAAGTCCTTCAGTAGTCATAGCCACTTATACCCTTCCTAATTGCATTTACCAGCTTAACTTCAATGTGCTGTATGTGTACAAAATAAAGATAAGCTCCTCATGGATGTAGACTTCATGGACTAGAAATACTTAACTTGCATGTATGCCCATAAAAGGCATCAGGTTACTTGGCCCCCGCCCACGTGGAGAAGAGCTGCTTCATTTTGCCCCACAGAAGCACAGCAGTTGTGCTGACTGGTACCCATATAGAGGAAATAATGGATAACTGACTGCAAAAAAAAACAAATTGTGCAGTGTAAATAGTCACAATGCAGCCAATATTATTGCAGATTAACCTGCAGTTTTGATTGATCAGTATTTAACATTTCTTAACTTGGTGTGGTGTTTCTTTGTTTCTCTCTTAGTCTTTCTGCAGATTGTGCATCATGCCCAAATGATAGCTACAAACCTAAACAGCAAATGCTGTGATGAATAAGAATCTCATTTATGTGTAGATACACATGCTATTTCCATTTGGCTGTACCATTTGGCATTCTGCAAGACAGAGAATATTAGTGGCACTTGCAGATACAGATTTCCTGCATGGTGGCTGAGGGAGATAAGTTATTTCTTAATCTTCTTTACAGATACTTCAGACAGCAGCTTCAGGGTCCCTGATATAAACTCTTGAAAAACATGGATGCCTGGCATGACCAAGACCTCATGCTTACCAGGGTATCAGGGTATCCTGCAGTCTGGGGAGCAATATCAGCACTGCTGTGATTATGTGAAGCAGCTCTAGCAGTGAAGATTGTTTGTTTGGGGTCCTGCTAATCACCCACTTTGACAATCCTCTCGTAGTCAGAATTAAAATTCTTAACAATATCCTCAGGTCAATTTGAGGACCAAAAAAGTGGCTGCTTAAATGATTTACTGCGACGGTACTACTGCTTCAAGGACAGAGACTGGGGAACCAATCAGCACTGGCCAAGCTCCCTAGCTGCTTGCACCCAGGATGTCTCACCCTACAATTGGTATAGATGTCAGCACCTTCCTCCTAAAGGTCTGTAGGATTGGAAAGCAAACATGCAAGGAGTGTCCAGAAATGCACTCTCATTGTAAATGCATAACCCTCAAGTCTACATACTAATCTCATTTCTCTTCCTATCAATAAGACTTTTATGTTTCAGCTCATGAATATATCTGAATAGAGCAGGGTGTCAAAGGAGGCAGAAACATCTGGCTGCAAGATAGGATATGTTTCATTGTTATCAGCCTTAGAGGGCCATGTGTTTAAATGACATGTCACGCATGTCACTTTTTTCATTTTGTGGCCACTCTGCAGCACTTACAATGTGAAAGAGGAAGACTGGCAGGTCCAGGCACCTTCACTGCCATCTCTTTTCGGATGTCCATGTCCTTCATCCTGCTAAGTAACCACAGCTGCAGAAGATGGCTGGGACTACAGTGTGGGATGCAGTCAAGCACCATGTTGACCAGTATCTTGGCTAGATAGAGACCCTCCTGCAGTAATCTGCAAGGATTCAACGGAGTGGTAAGTTCTGCGTTCTGGATCACTGTATGCCTAGGCACCATCAGGAAATGTCTACATTTGGATCATCAGCTGGCAGTTGTTCTGTGTAATCAGCCCAGTGGTCTCTCCTGACATTCACCTACATGTCACAATATCCCAAAAATGGTGACATCCCCTGCCTGATTTCTTATGTCACATACCTTGTGCTAGGCCAGACTGTCATGATTACCATTTGTCCATCAGCTGCATGTCTGTGTTCAGCCTTTGTCTTCCAGTTCTTGATTACATAAAGTCACCTGTGTTTGTCTTCACTGTTTTGTGTTTCCTTCCTTGCTTACCACACACACACACACACACACACCCACACTGTAATTTGTCTTCTTTCCAAATTCACTGTTCCCTTTCATATCATCTGCCTAATCCCTCTTCTCTTCCAATAAATAAAAGGGGTTGTATCCCCAGCTTCTCATCCCCTTCCTACAACTAACCTATTGTTCCCCTTGTACTTGCTCTTCTCCCCTTTTATGCTGTCCTATAGACTCCCTTCTTCCTTACTATAACATTGATTATAGTGACCATGTGATTTCAGCCACCTCCTGAGCAGTATTCATACACTTCATGAGCATATTGAGCTTTGTAGCACTGGCACAAAGCACCACATATTAATATAAACAGTTGCTTGGACTACATTTGATTTAGATTAATATTATCATGGCAGTTTAGTTAGGAAACATGCTACAAATGCATGGGTACACTCTGTGTTTTCATTGCTCTGCTACATACTGCAAGAGCTGCACAGTTAGCCACATTCTGTTACTCCTGATTATCCTATTGGAGTTGAGTCAGGCCAAGTGCTCTGAAGAGTAACATCCTGGATATTTATGTATAATGAGTATTTCATCTACCACACAATGGCACTTTCATGTGCAGGTCTTGCACAGCTATTGCAGTGTATCTTATGAATCCCAGCCATTATATCTTATGCATCTGAGAGCTGGAAACTCCTACCAGTAGCTACCTCCCGTAGAGTGAGTAGTTCTGAAAGTGATTGAGCATTTAATACATTATTCATTATATACTGCTGTTAGTGTGTCAAACTGTAATTATTATAGACAGGTATCCCACCTTTGTTGTAAGCACAAATCCCTTTAACTTCAATTTTAAGCACCTGCAGCCATAATGCACTGTAAAATGTAAGCAAATAAAAACAAATAAACAATATAACACATATTAGCATTGCAATAAAATGTAGGATGTAAAAACAACAGCAGCAAAAACATAATAAAACAAAAAATAACAATAAAAAAAGAATGTGCATGGTGGCCACGTGCAGTAGAAGTGAAACTTCTGTATTCAAGGACTGAAAGAGGTACCAACAAGCAGCACAGCAGATACTGAGATGCACTTTTTAAGGTCCCAATGCATCAGGGGCCTTATTGCAAGAACCTGATGTCAGTGCTTTTGCCCTAAAAGATTGTAACCTGCTTCAAAATGTCAACAAACCCATCATGTGTATTTTTGTGTTTTTCAAGTATATGATTATTTGTGTGTTATGTATTTAATACATTCTTCCAACTCACAAAGGTCGGCTGACACACACAAGATCCCTTAGAGTAACTACACACACACACACACACACACACACACACACACACACACACACACACACACACACACTATTTTAATCATAAAACATGGTTAAATTAATGCATCAAGTTAGAAAAACACTTCTAACTTGGTGATTAAATTGTAAAAACAATGTTTTTCTTTGGACAGGGACAATGCATTTATAACACTGCATTTCATGTTCCTTCATTTAACTGTAAAGATCTTGCTGGGACTTTGTGAGAAGCAACTCCTTGCAGAAAGCCTGAAGGCTGGCCCCTGGGGAAGTCGTGTATTCGGGCTCTCCCACAGCTCATCTACCCTTTGACCATGCTGCCTGTGTTGTGCTGTTTAGCTAACCCTTAGCTTACCCTTCCAATCCTACTTACTTGGTATACTTCTGGTCTTCTGCACCTTCACTCTGTTCTTCTTCTTGTAACTTCTTTCTTAGTTCTTCTACTACTTCTTTTCTTTCTTCAGTTCTTCTTCTTTCTTCAGTAAAATATAGGCCGCCCAAAAAAAAATAAATAAATAAAAATAAAAATCCAATGGCATTAATTTAAATCCTTCTGTGTGACTGACTCAGTCACGATCGAATCAATCCACAACTGACTTACTGACTGTTTGATTCTCACTCTTTTCCCAGCACATAAAGCCCGGGAAGAGAGCGACAACCAATCAGCAGCATTTAGGCTTTAACCCAGCAGGCACGTCATGACTGACGTGCCTGCGGACGTCGCAGTATGAGCCCCTTTCAAGTCTATGCAGTTTGAAACCGCTGCCGCATAAACTTCTGGGCATCACAATGATGCCTTAACTGCTCCTCCAGGCTGCAATGAAAAAAAAAAAAAAAACGCTGTTTACAACCGTGGTTAAGGTGCGCAATGCGCATGCGCATACTTTCGAGTCGCGGACTCGAAATTTAAACTACAAAAAAAAAAATATTTCTTTCTTTTTTACATTAAATTAAACATATGCACACTACCAAAAACAATTGAGGGGGCTGCAGTCCGGCAGTCTGATGCCACAAGTCGCCCCTGACTGCAGACACACTTTCGCCATGTGCACATTGTGAAAACCTCTCTCTCTTTTTAACACCTTTATTGAATCATCACTTGTGACATAGGCAAGTTTACATTTATATAAAAGTAATCAAACTGTATTAGTAAAATAAAAAAAAATGTCAACAAATAGCATGTGGGGGTAGAGTTGATTCATGGTCAAACAGGGCCCTAGGCAGGGTAATGGACTAGGGGCCTCCATACAGCAGTTCATGTGTCCCATTACTTGGCTGTTTCTCCACAGTTGTTCCAAACTTGTCAGGGTGCATATTATTTTCTTCTTTACAGAGATGTTGATTTAATTTAAAACTTTTATTTCGGCCTTTAGAGCACAAACAATGGTGTCCATTTGCTAAACAAAACAGGCTCACACTGAAAACAAGGTTAGCAGGAGCAACTGTAAACTTATCATACTCACATTCATTGAAAAGGCATTGAAACTGATGTTCATTGAAAATATATCTGGACAGTGATGCATTAAGTGGTTCTTGGGCCTTAGGCTGTTTTCAAACAATGGGTCCTCGTACATATTTTTAGGACCACGAATAAATGCATATGTTATTTTATTCACTTTCCTGATTGTTTAAATTATATTTCACGTTTAACACAGCAAAATTTGTTGTAGTATGTTTTGAAATTGTAGTTTTGAACATTTTTTTCCAATAAACAGTGAAACAAAATGTATGAACCAATAACAAATGAAGCCATTTCAGAACATTTAAACCATAAAAGACCACTTAAACTGTTGTCATTATCCACCAATATTCATTCTCAGCAATTACAGCCACTTTATTGACTGTGTGCACATCACATAAATGATTGTGATAAAAAATGGACATTTGCTTTACACAAATTTGGACTAGTCCTGTAAAGACAGACTAATGACTTTTTAACTTTATCAGCTCCACAGGGTCAGTCATTTTTTATCCAGAGACATCCCATACCTAGGCAATTATAGCTACATTTTTGACTGCATTCTTCTCAGATGTCAATGTCAAAAATAATTATAATAATGACCAAAGTCACATATTTCAAATTATTTTCAAAGAAATGCATAGTAGCCAAAATATTCCAACTTAATTCACACATACACATTAGTACTGAAATGTCAGATTAAGGACTGTTAAAAATAACCAAAGGATAAGAGCACAGGGTACTTTATCCACAGAGGGCCCCTCCACCAGCAATTATATATACTTTTTGACTGCATATACCACTTACTGTTAAGAAAAATAAATTATATGCACTTTATTGGCAACTTTAGATGAACTACATGCAATTGTATAAAGATAGCTAGTATCATACGATAAGTCCCAGCTATATACAGCACAGTTTAAATAGAAATGTATTTATGAGAGCATAAGGATTATTAACCACTTGATAACGCATTCAATATAGACAATCTCTGTAGAAATAAATGTCATCTGAATAATTCTGCATTAAAGACAACTATTACTAATGCAGAGGTTGCTGCTGGAAAATAACTATGCATTTCAGTGCTTTATCTAGAAATGCAGATCTTGGTTCTCTTGAAGAATAATTTGATTATGTTGCATTAAACATTTGCTGCTATTGTGGTTATATTGCCATAACATTTCCTGATCTAGATCAGCTCTGGACTAGAGAATGGCTGACAAACGATGACAATGGATTAATAGTTACTAGGAATGCAACCCTGAAGATATTTAATGACCTCAGCCTGAATTCCCAATTGCTCAAGCACTGTCTGGGTAAGAGACTTCTCAAGTCACTCAGTAGGCAAATGAAGATGGAAAAATTCAAACCCTGTACCCTTGCCACAGTTAGCAACCCATTAACAAATCAGAGGTTTAGTCGTCTGTGCTAACTGCCAGAGTGACAATTTTAAACTAAATGCAGAAATCCTTAACAATTTGACCTTGTAGAGAAGACTGTATCACAGTAATATGGAACAAAGAGTTTATAATGGATGTTGAAGTTCAGACAGCTCTGATCACCACTCCAAGTAATGCGGACTATATGACAAGACACATGTCAACCCTTTTGCAGCTGCTGAAAGCTGTAAAGAATATACTTAAATATATTACTCAAATGCAACGTGTTTAGACTAGTCTGCTCTTTCAACAAGAATAGCTATCCCCCTCTGACATCAGTCAGTGCATATTTGCTCTACCTGCATGGCTAATTATGCTGTATTATTGGAGCAAACACTTCTAGAGTCAACAGAGCCAGATCATGGACAAATGGGACACTAAGCAGGGTAATGAATCAGGCCCCTACCAGTCATGCCAATAACTTGTTACTTGACTGTTTCTCCTCAATTACCATAAACACTGTTCAAACCTGTCAGTGTACATACTGTTTTATTCTTTATCTTTATAGTAATCACAGAGATTTGGATTTAAGTTAAAACTTTAATTTCAAATTTTAAAGAAAAATACTGACAGACATTTTCTAAATAAAACAAAAAGCTCTTACACTGAAAACAGACTTGGTATGAACAACAGTAAACTTATCTTCCCTTGAAACTCACATTTAGTGAAAATTCATCTGACAATCCATTAAATCACAAGAGATGTTCTGGGGTTCACATTTAAGTATCATATGGTGAAGTTCTAATTAGCGTCTAAGTGAAGGGGCAGGAATTCAAAAGAGAAATGTATAATGCATTTGTTAATGGCCTGCATCAACCCAATGGACACAGCCCAAGAGTACTATCTGGTGATTTAACTTGGTAAAAATCACACAGCAGATAAATAAAGGTGGAGGAATTCAAGCCATGTAATACAGGATGCAGCTCTGTAATAGCTTATAGCCTTACTCATCTACACTAAGTGCTAGACAAACTGTTGTAGACCAAACAGTGCATTTCAAATGTATTCATAGTTAAATAACTGTCAGTAATCCTCGGTTACTTACCAAAGAAAAGAAAAAAAAGTTGAGACAGTGCTCAGTCCTGATGCCTTACTTTTAGTGCTGTGAGATTTCAAAAACTCACAGCAGTTCCTGGACGTCTCTTATTTGCTGTGCATCCTATATCCAGTCTCATTAGCTCAAAGTATTAGCCAATGCAAGTGACTGCATGTACAGCAATTGAGTAAGAAATTATTTCAGAAATGTAATAAAGAGTCCAGAAGGAAATGACCTTTCCCCAGCCAGCACCAGGATCCAGGCAGCTGCATAATCACTTTGTGCTAGATCCCAGCCTTGTGCATGGGTTACTCTATAACATCCTTTTTTCTCATGAAGATGTTTAAAAATAGTTTTCCTATTTAGATCTCAGAGGTATGAGAAAAGAAGTGGAAGTAGAATCTTTGTTAAACAGTGAACTTTAATGTTAACAATATGACTGCATTCCACTCTATTAATTTTGTTCTTTTCTACTGGAACATTTTAAAGTAGTATTTTACCTTTATTACTGCAAGTAGCATATATTTGTGATTCTGTTTTATCTTGTTAGATGACCATACTGCCTCCACAAATGATGAAGTGATAAAAATGAAGTCATCACATGTTTGTTTCAATGATTAATCCACAAAATGCAGCCTAGCTCCAAGAGCATAAAGGGAATATGCACTGCTGTCCTGTATATGAGCTTCTATCCTCCATGGCCAAACTGAACTGCCCTCTGTTCACTTAGACAGCCTCAAACAACCTTACCAATATCTCTGTTAAACAATGTCTTCCAGCTCTCTCTTTATCCAGGGTAACATCCTTTCACACTAAAGTTATATGAATGGGGATAGTTTTTTCTTTATGCATTTACTGTTTACAGCATTTTCTTTTAATTTTCCATGTGTGTGAATACTATAAAAAAGCCAGAAACTTCCAGTTACCTGTCTTATCTTGTATCATTAATTAATATCTCTTTCACTGGTATTTTCACACATACATTCACACACACATATCCTAGAGAAGTCTGGCAGAATTTTCCAGTTCTCCAAAGCCTTCTTCTTGGTATGGTAGCACTGCAACCAGTCTATAAAAAAGTCAGAAACTTCCAGTTACCTGTCTTATCTTGTATCATTAATTAATATCTCTTTCACTGGTAGTCCATCAAAGCAGTCTCAGATGCATGCTTCCAACAGTTTGCTGTCCCACATAGAAAATAATGGTTACCCTGTTCTCAACTGAACAACATTGTAGAAATAATCTTGTAACAAATAAATAAATACTAGCCATAAGAACTTAAAGGCAGGTATGTGAATTTTATTTAAATATTAAAGAAGATAGTGCAAATATAGAGTATATTATGTATACATTCACACACATGGAAAATTAAAAGAAAATGCTGTAAACAGTAAATGCATAAAGAAAAAAACTATCCCAATTCATATAACATTCCTGACTAGCTTGCTATAAGAAAGACTGTTCTTCTAAATAAATAGCTAGTTCCCATAGACATAATGATTCTTAGGCAAGCATTATCAACTAAAGAAACTACAAATTTTAACTGCTAGGTCATGCAAGTTGTACAGTGTAAATCCTTTGCCAGTTCCAGTGTCCCTGAAATCCTCATTGCTATCTTGCTTTTTTCCCACTTTTCTGAGATTTAAAAAAGTTCAGTTACAGATTTGCTGTTCTGAACTGTTTGTAAGTTTCTTGGAGGCCATTGTTTGCTTGGGCTAAAGGGAAGTCTCTGTGTTCATCAGTGGCAGTGATAAACATTGAGCAGCCTGCCTGCCCCTGTGGGAGTGGTTACTGCCTTGAAACTGTAGTTTTATTGGCCATTTTGGGTCAATTCCAAACTCCTTGATCTCCGTCTCTTAAAACCTGATTGCCTCGTGGTTTTGGCATCTTTTCGGACTTGGCTGTTGGTGAAGCACCCACCAAGAGGAGAAAGCGCTGAGAGAAGAAAGGAGCCACTTTTGAGATTTTAAGTATTTTGCTTCAGATTATTTGTTATGTTTTTCTGTATTGCCGCCTACTTTTGAGCATTTTCTGGCTTGTTAAACCTGATTTCTGTGTTGGTAACTGTATTTAGAACACAACCTAGAGCTGATTACTAAATTTCCTGCCTGCACTTATTTTTAAAATCGCTTTTTTCTTAAAACTTGCATTTTATCTGTCTCTGGCCTAGCACTCAAGTGTGGGGTCATTTACTGCACTGTTCTAACTTGTTGATACTTGTGAACCTCTGCTTTCCTTAAAAAAACAAAAACAATCTTTCTTTTTTCCCACTTTTCTGAGATTTAAAAAAGTTCAGTTACAGATTTGCTGTTCTGAACTGTTTGTAAGTTTCTTGGAGGCCGTTGTTTGCTTGGGCTAAAGGGAAGTCTCTGTGTTCATCAGTGGCAGTGATAAACATTGAGCAGCCTGCCTTCCCCTGTGGGAGTGGTTACTGCCTTGAAACTGTAGTTTTATTAGCCATTTTGGGTCAATTCCAAACTCCTTGATCTCCCTCTCTTAAAACCTGATTGCCTCGTGGTTTTGGCATCTTTTTGGACTTGTTGGCTGTTGGTGAAGCACCCACCAAGAGGAGAAAATGCTGAAAGAAGAAAGGAGCCACTTTTGAGATTTTAAGTATTTTGCTTCAGATTATTTGTTAAGTTTTTCTGCATTGCCACCTACTTTTGAGCATTTTCTGGGTTGTTAAACTTGATTTCTGTGTTGGTAACTTTATTTAGAACACAACCTAGAGCTGATTACTGAATTTCCTGCCTGCACTTATTTTTAAAATCTTTTTTTTTTTTCTTAAAACTTGCATTTTATATGTCTCTGGCCTAGCATTCAAGTGTGGGGTCATTTACTGCACTGTTCTAACTTGTTGATACTTGTGAACCTCTGCTTTCCTTAAAAAAAAAAAAAACAAAAACACAAAAAATCTTGCGTTCTCACCACTTTTCTAAGATTTAAAAAAGTTCAGTTACAGATTTGCTGTTCTGAACTGTTTGTAAGTTTCTTGGAGGCCATTGTTTGCCTGGGCTAAAGGGAAGTCTCTGTGTTCATCAGTGGCAGTGATAAACATTGAGCAGCCTTCCTGCCTCTGTGGGAGTGGTTACTGCCTTGAAACTGTAGTTTTATTGGTCATTTTGGGTCAATTCCAAACTCCTTGATCTCCCTCTCTTAAAACCCTCTTTTGCGCGGTTTTGCGTGTTTTTGAGCATAGTGCAACATTGGGCAGCGCCGCCTAATTGGGTTTATAGTATTCCTGGCTCCACAAAGTCTGCTCTTCACTTTTTCCCTTAGAACTGCTCTATCTCTCAAATTAAACACCATATTCTCATTCTAAGGCCCCTCACTGGTCCAAATAAGTAAACTTACAAGTTAGCACTAATAAACCATAAGCACTACTTACTCTTATACTTTCTACGATTACCTTGTCCCCTACTGGTCTGTTTTAATTCAGTTCCCTATATTACTCTAGCATGTCCAAAGGTCAGTCAATGGTTTCCTCTCCAGTCCAGCTGGTGAATCTGGGAATTTTGAGGCAATGTTACAACTGTCTCATGTACACGGACAACCCTCTCCTCCTCCAAACAGGTTCAAATATATGTGAGAGATGCAACCATATAGCCAAACTGGAGGCTGAGCTCTCTCATCTCAAAACTGGTGTAACCAGTCAGGAGGAGAAGGTAACCTCACACAACACAATTCCAGTATCACAGTGTCCCACAACAGCGAACCAAACACATAAAAACACAAAAACATACTCAAAGGCTCTAAATAAAAATCTACCTAAGCAGCAGAGACCTCCAAAGCAGACATCCAAGCAAACACTACCCCAAAACAAAACACGTACAACACATAGCACACAAACTCAGTGTGCCAAGCAGTCACAGCCCTTAAGCCTGAATAACACACCTGATACTCTTGTAATAGGTGACTCTATTGCCAGGTACACTGACGTCCCGCTCACCAGGCTGAATAAAGAGAAGGTCACAGTGAGCTGCCTGTCGGGTGCTAGGATCTGCCACATAATGCAAGCACTCAGGTCACTCCAAAGCAAATACAAATATGACTCAGTCATTATACATGCTGGCGTGAATGACCTGAGACGTACCTCCCTCGACTACATGAAAAGAGACATAGAGGAGCTAAGCAGCAACCACCACAATTTCCACTGAAGAATTTAATAAAAAACTTTTTATCTCTCTGACGTCTCGGCTAAAAGCCTTCAAGGAGTATAATGCAAGTAAAAAATGTAACCAAATATATACACAATTACAATTGTCAATTAACCATTCAGCAACAGCAATCAATTAAGCAATGCTTTCCAATTAAACTCTTCATTTAATCCATATGGAAACATTGTTTTAAATTTTAAAATATACATTGCTTCTTTCTTTATTAAAACAGACTTAACATCTACCTTATAATTTTCAGGTAAACAAACTTGCTCTAAAACAGTTGCTTTAAGATAATTACTTGTACCCCCATGAAACTGTGCAAAATGTAGAGCTACAGGACTGTCTTCATTACAATTATTTATATCTCTAACATGTTCAAGAAGTCTTAACTTAAATGCCCTTTTCGTCTCCCCAATATAAAACTTTTTACATGGACATTGTAAACAATAAATGACACCTATTGTATTACAATTAAAAACATTTTTTATAGTAAATTTTATATTATTAATTAAATCAAAAAAAGGTACAATAAATTTACAGGCCTTGCATTTCCCACAACTAAAAGTCCCTATTCTAGTGGCATCTTTGTACAACACAAGAGGGGGTAACTTAAATTTACTCTTAACTAAAAAATCTTTAATGTTTTTGCCCCTACGATATGAAAATTGCAAATTAAGCTTCAACCAGTGTTGTACATTACTTAAGGAGCATAAGTAATTCCAAAATTGCCTAACAATTTTAACAAACACATCCGTAAATAATCCAAAAGTGGTTACAAAATATATAGTCTCCTTAATGTCACATGATTTATTATTCAAACTGACATCGGAGCTATGTAAAACAGAGTATATAGGACCCCTGTTCTTATGACCACAGGACAGTCTTCTAAAACTCTGTTCCAAAATCTCTTTATTATAGCCTCTACCTTCAAAAGATTGTATCATAGATTCTATCTCCTTATTAAAAACTTCAGATTTATTACAAAGTCTATGTATTCTTAACATCTCACTATAAGGGAGAGCATTTAAAGTATGTGGGGGATGGCCACTAGTGCCATATACATATTGAAACCCCCCATCAAATTTTCTATTTAAACGCGTAGTTAGACTTTTACCATCCGAAATATCAAGAATTACGTCTAAAAAAGGAACCTGGGTCCCAATTTTTAAGTCGTCAAACTGTAGCTTCCATCTATTGTTGTTCAAATCACTATAAAAATCTTTAATATCAGCTTCACTACCATCTACCAAAAATATCAGATCATCTACGTATCTGTAGTACTGAATTACATGTGTATTAAAAAAGTTATGTTTATATATAATTTCTAACTCAAATAACCCCATAGCAAGATTGGCATACATGGGGGCAAAGGCAGCCCCCATGGCAGTGCCTTGCAACTGCTGATAAATATTCTCATTAAATTCAAAAAAATTATGTGTTAATGAAAAATAGACCAATTCCACAATATACTCCGTAGCTGGTGAATCCCCCAAGAAAAATCTAATAGCCTCTATGCCAAAATGATGTTGGATGTTAGTATATAGGCTCTTAACATCTATTGTAACCCATCGCATATTCTGTTTAAAGTTTATTTTCTTAACTCTTTCTAGAAAATCAAACACATCTGTAATATGCGACGGTAATTTCATAACATAAGGTAAAAGAAAATGATGCAAAAAAATACATAAGTTATGCAAAAAATAGTGGCAACCTGAGACTATGGGCCTACCTGGAGGATTTAACAGATTTTTATGTATTTTTGGAAGGCAATAAAATAAAGCCATTTTGCATCCTTCCACCTTAAACTTTTGTTTAATCTCATGCTGTAAAAAATAGCCCAATCTAACACCTTTATTAATAAGAATTAAATATTCATCAATGGAAGATAAATATGTATTTAAATCCACAATTTTATATGTATTAGTATCCCTAAGGTGTACCATACACATATCAAAATATTTAGTAGCTTCCATCACCACTAATTTATTCCCTTTGTCAGATGGTTTAAATACAACATTTTTTAAGTCAGCAAGTAACATTAGGGCCTTCCATTCTTTATACTTCATATTATAATTAATATTAGATTTATCTCTCATAAAATCTTTATATGCAATTTCAGTGAAATGATTAATCAAATTTACACAGTTACATACATCTGCATTGAGAATATTAGGGGTAAAATTACTAGAAGAAGGAACTTTAGATGTATCAAAGTTGTAATAAGCATTCATGACATCATCTGACATACAAGAATGAAAGCTATCTGACAAACTGCTATTCATTTCATTATCAAAACTAGACTGAAAAAGTTGCTTATTTTTAAAAAAATGCTTGAGGTGTAATTTTCTACCAAACATAAACACATCTTTTTTGATATCATGCAGTCTAGTAATAACAGTTGGGACAAATTTTAATCCCTTATTTAACACAGATAGCTCTACATCATCAAAATGATAACTAGATAGATTAATCACATAATCTTTAGTGTTAATATTGTGTAAGTCAAAGTGATAATTAACGTTTACCACGTTTCTGTCCTCTCTGTTCAAAACGTTGTCCCCCTGTATGGACAAACTGTTCCCGCGTACGTTTCTGTCCTCGAGCATTTCGGAAATTGGTGTTCGAATCTCCACGAAAAGTTTGATGGAAATTTTCGGTTTGTTCTGCCAAAGGAAGCACTGGATACTCTGTATCAAAATTATCATCTTGAGCAGTATAGCCCCTTCTGAGGCTGAAGAATACTGGGGCTGATTACCAGGCAAGTTTGAAGAAAATCTAACTTGCTTGTGTTTTTTGTTACGTTGCGCCTTAGACAGGAAGGCTCTGTTGTGCTCGTAGTCACGCAAATCACGTATCAGCTTACCCTTCTTCCTGTCAATTAAAGAGACCTCGTACTCTTTAAGTTTGGAATTTGTTTGTTTTAAGAATTCTTCAAACGTTGATATCGGTACACTATTTGTTATGTCAACACATAGTCTTTTGATTTCCAAACACAAATCTTGTTGTTTAAGTTGATCCCGTTCAATTAAAATGTGTAACCATTCGGTTACACATTTATGGGCAGCATTCACCCATCTTCTATGGAACGCACAGTCTGTATCTATAGTTAAGTCAAACGGTGTAGTAGGGTCTTTAAAAACCCTCAGACCTCTCGGAGTAATTTCCGTTTCAAGATATTTCTGCAGACCACAAATATTGTAGTATGTAGCCGTTTCTTTCCACATCTTTTTTTCAAGATCATCCAACAATATTTTATGCTCTGTATTAACGGCCAAGGATACTTTTCTGCCCACGCAGGAAAAAGGGTTTGAGGACTGTTTTTTTTGGTCCTCATCCCATTTCTCCCATACAGTACTGTTATCAGCTACATTTCTTTGAGCTACTGGTCACTCACCTCTTTCGGCTGTATTTGCCAAAAAACTGTCCATAGATAATTGGCTTCCATCCATGGTATCTCTGAAAATACGAGGCAGGTGGAGTTGTGGATCTGTAGACATGAAGATAGATGTAACAACACTCTGAAGCACGAAGAAATAAGCAGCAACCACCACAATTTCCACTGAAGAATTTAATAAAAAACTTTTTATCTCTCTGACGTCTCGGCTAAAAGCCTTCAAGGAGTATAATGCAAGTAAAAAATGTAACCAAATATATACACAATTACAATTGTCAATTAACCATTCAGCAACAGCAATCAATTAAGCAATGCTTTCCAATTAAACTCTTCATTTAATCCATATGGAAGCATTGTTTTAAATTTTAAAATATACATTGCTTCTTTCTTTATTAAAACAGACTTAACATCTACCTTATAATTTTCAGGTAAACAAACTTGCTCTAAAACAGTTGCTTTAAGATAATTCTAAGATAGATAAGAAGATAAGATAGCATGTCCAAAGGTCAGTCAATGGTTTCCTCTCCAGTCCAGCTGGTGAATCTGGGAATTTTGAGGCAATGTTACAACTGTCTCATGTACACGGACAACCCTCTCCTCCTCCAAACAGGTTCAAATATATGTGAGAGATGCAACCATATAGCCAAACTGGAGGCTGAGCTCTCTCATCTCAAAACTGGTGTAACCAGTCAGGAGGAGAAGGTAACCTCACACAACACAATTCCAGTATCACATAGTCCCACCACAACAGCGAACCAAACACATAAAAACACAAAAACATACTCGAAGGCTCTAAATAAAAATCTACCTAAGCAGCAGAGACCTCCAAAGCAGACATCCAAGCAAACACTACCCCAAAACAAAACACGTACAACACATAGCACACAAACTCAGTGTGCCAAGCAGTCACAGCCCTTAAGCCTGAATAACACACCTGATACTCTTGTAATAGGTGACTCTATTGCCAGGTACACTGACGTCCCGCTCACCAGGCTGAATAAAGAGAAGGTCACAGTGAGCTGCCTGTCGGGTGCTAGGATCTGCCACATAATGCAAGCACTCAGGTCACTCCAAAGCAAATACAAATATGACTCAGTCATTATACATGCTGGCGTGAATGACCTGAGACGTACCTCCCTCGACTACATGAAAAGAGACATAGAGGAGCTCTCTGATCATGTAGCCCAGGCCGGTATGACCCTGACCTTGAGCAGCATCTTACCCTCACCTAGAATGTTGCCACAGTATAAAGACAAAATGATCGATTTTAACAATTGGCTAAAATTTTGGTGTCATTCAAAGGGGATCCAGTGTCTGTCAGCCTGGGATGACATGCTCGACAAGCCACGTTGCTTCACTAGGGATGGCTTGCACCTGTCACCCCTGGGCTTTCGGATATTGGCAAAGGCTCTTGCCACCCCCATAGTGCCCTTTTTAGGCAAGGCTCAAAAGTCAAACCCACCTCCATAGACAGCATAAGGAACAAGAAACTAAGGGTAATGCTGCTAAATGCCAGAAGTCTTAACCTCAAGATGCATGCACTCAAAGCTCTCCTCAGTATGGAGAACATTGATATCTATGCAGTGACAGAAACCTGGTTCAAGGCTCCAGAGAGCACCCCAGCACTACCATGTTATACCTCATATCATGCTTTTCAGCCCCAATACCCAGACCAAACCACAAAAGGAGGGGGAGTTTCCATATTTATCAAGGATATCCACACCTCCAGGTTAGTGGCATTGCACGAAGTATTGGAGACCATCCATGTGCAAATGACAGTGGGCAAGACTGCTTTTCAGTTTATAGCATCCTACAGACCACCTTCTCAAAGTCAGGAATCCCACTTGGCTTTCCTGAAAACATTGGAGAACATGAAGATCTCTCCGAACATCATTATATCGGGCGACTTCAACTACCCAAACATAGACTGGGAGCATTACTCAAGCCCCAGCACCTTAGCCCAAAGGTTTCTGGAATTTATAAACTCAAATGCTATGGAACAACTAGTCACCACTCCCACAAGAGGGGAAAACATACTAGACCTGATAATTACCAACATGGGGACTCTATGATCCATACCAGAAGTATATCCCTCATTGGTAAGATCAGACCATAAATTAATTTCACTGGATATCCACATCCCGACCCCGCCCCCAGCCCAGAAAACCACAGTGAAAATCTTCTCAAAAGCAAACTTCACACTTCTCAAAACCGAAGTGGAATCCTTCAAGGCCTCAGGCCAGTGGAAACTACGTCCTAAACTGCAGAATCCTATATAAACGCATTCTACGGACATCTCCAGGAATGCATGGATCACGCTATCCCAAACAAAATCAAGACCCAATCATCCAAAGGCAGGCGTCCAGTCTGGTGGACCCCAGCCATAAATAAACTGTACAACAGAAGGAGAAAGCTACTACATGATAGAGCAAAATCCCTAAAAGGGAAGGCATCTCTGATCAGTACTAGCAAAAAATTACGATCCCTCATAAAATCCTCCAAGGCCAGCTTTGAGAAAAAAATTGCACTAAAGACAATCATAAGGCTTTTTTCAGTTATGTTAGGAACCTGGGATGCAACTCCCAGACTTGTTCTGAGTTGATTCTAAATGACAAAAAATGCACTGAACCCACAGACATCGCCAATATCCTGGCAGACAGGTTCAGTGCAAACTGCCCCCCCCCCCCAAAAGAGCAAGTATCTATCCCGGCAGAGTGCAGCCTCCCAAACATCTCCGATGCTCAGGTGAAGGCCGCCCTCTCCAAAGCAAAAAACACTGCTTCCATGGGACCAGATGGCGTCCTGGGTTGCGTCCTACATGGACTCCAAGAAGAACTAATCCCTCAAGTAAAACTGCTGTACAATCTCAGCCTCACTACAGGATATGTGCCCAAAGAATGGCGTATAGCAACAGTGGTCCCACTCCACAAAGGTGGCACCTCTGCGGACCCCGGAAACTATCGCCCCATAAGCCTGACTAACCTAGTCTGCAAGGCTATGGAGAGGATCATCATAGAACTCTTAAACAAAGACATTGGGGACCTACAGACACTAGATCCTACCCAATTTGGCTTTGTCAAGGGCAGATCCTGCCTTTTGAACCTGGTCGACTTCTTCGAAACAGTCACCAAGGCCATAGATGAAGGGAAGGTAGTCCACACAATCTATCTCGACCTCACAAAGGCATTTGACACAATACCCCACTCGGGCATCATAGATAAGCTATCCAGCCTAAATATAAACCCCTATGTCACAAGATGGGTCACAAGCTGGCTCAAAGACAGAACCCACAGAGTCAGAGTTGCTGGAGCCATGTCAGACTCGAAACCGGTCACAAGTGGCGTCCCACAAGGTTCTGTCCTGGGACCACTCTTGTTCGGTATTTACTTTTCTGAGGTATAGGCCAATGTGGGAGGACTATGGCTCACCAAGTTCGCAGATGACTGCAAACTGGGTGCCATAATCGACTCTCCAGCTGACACAAACATCCTTCAAAAAGGTCTCGCAGAGATGGATAACTGGTGCCAGAGCCATGGTCTAAAGCTAAATGCCGAAAAGTGTATAGTCATACCCTTTGGCAAAAACAATGTACCCACAAATTACCACATAGGTGGTAACCCATTAAGTACAGAGAAAGTAATTAGGGGTCTGGGGACCCAAGTTGATAGTACTCTCTCCTTTGACAACCACATTGCCAAAGTGGTTAGAAAGACCTTCTACATAGCCCACCTCATCATGAAAGGATTCACATCTAGATCAAGAGAGGTAATCGTGCCCCTTTATTCATCCCTCATCAGGCCCATCATAGAATACAATGCCCCCTTTGGGATTTACCTTACCCGACACCTGCAGCAATTAGAAATACCCCAAAAGTACCTCACCAGGAGGATCAAGGAACTCAAACAGATGCCATATGCTGCTTGGTTAAAAAAACTCCAGCTCTACTCAGTTGCATACCGCCTACTTCGAGGCGATCTATGCCTGACATATAAAGCTATGTCCAACCCAGAATTAATGGACATGCTCCACCTCAGTAAATCTAAATCCCTTAGAGCCACGTGCTCGAGGGACTTGAATCTCAGCACAGAAATAAATAGAACATGCTGGAGGGACAGATTCATAACCCAGAGGCTCCCTTCACTCTGGAATAGAATTCCAGTTCATGTTAGGCAGAGCACCTCACTGACTCTCTTCAAGAAGAATATTGATGAGTGGATGGGGGATCGTAGGTTTGTCCCGGGGATTACTTCCTTGTCACTATTAGACAGAGGCACAGTAAACTAAACTTTAAAAAGGGCACAGTATACTCAAATCAAGGGGTGGCATAAGCCAAACACAATCGGGCTAGGCTTATAAATGCCCCAGGGCAGATAGCCTAGTATAAACCTATGAACCTATGGAAACAGGACACACATCAGCTTCACCAAACACCATAGTTTGTCAAAACACTCCCACATTTGTTTCTTACGTTTGCAGGTAATTACTATGTTAATGACCCCCAGGGGGCTTTTTGAACATAGCTCTGCTTCCCAAGGTGAGTATCAAACTCTGTACCTTGTGTCTGTGAGGTAAACACATTAAACATTATGCCAACCATCAATCCCACTCTTCTTGAGTTAAACCCCAGTTGGGTCTTAAAATGTTCCTATAGTCATTAAATTCCACTGCTCTTATTTTTTTCATGTAGACAAACAAAAATGTCTCCTTTTTATCATGAGGACATGCACAGCAGATACATATCATAGGAACAGAAAAAAAACACCACAGAAAAAAAGAATACACTCTGATTCATTCAGCCTGGCATCAGCACATTTCATAAGGTATTCCTTTAACTTGACATTACCTCTGGCTTCACATTCCCCCCTTAAGAATATCAACTGATTCTTCTGGAGGCATTCCTTAAGAAATGAAGTTTGAAACAATGGTGCAGTATTTAGGTACACCTTCTATACCCTTTCTAGATAGCCCATCTGCATTACTATTGGCACTACTGCAGCAGTGCTGGATGGTCCTGCGTTTGGACTGCAAAACTAAACTTCATCTAAGAAGCTTCTCAATGTGTCTACTTGCTATATAAAGTAATTTTAAAAGGTTAAGGTCTGTACCATCACTGAACTTTCTAGGTATGTAAGGTTGTAGGTTATTCCGTGCTCAAATTGTGATCAGATGTTTTTCCTCTAGGCCGACATAAGAGCCCTTTCTGGGTTGATGTTTGTGGATAAAATACACAACAGGTATGCCTTTCCTCTGAGAAAACCTGGTCCACCTGTACAATGAATTCTTGACTACAATCAGGACATTTTAATACAGGGAGTCAACTGCGATTCTTCTTGAGAATTTGAAAATCCTGCTGTTAGGCTGGTGTCCACACAACTTTATCTGTTTTATTTTTCCTTGTAAAGTGTGTAGTGGGAGTAACTAGTATACCATACTGGGGTACAAATTTCCTATTGTGCCATACTGTCCCTGGGAATGCCTGTACCTGTTTCTATTTAGTAGGGGAGTAGGAAATGCCTGCATAGCCTCAACCTTGGCAGGTTATAGCCTTATCGTTACACTGCTGACTCTATGACACAGTTACAATACCTCTACTATATCTACCTGACACCTGTTAGCCTTGATAGTCTGCCCTGTCTTTTGCAATCTTCCCAACACTTCCCTGATATGCTGCATATGTTCTGCCCAGAACGTGCTCTACACAACAATGCCATCCTGAATAAGCAAGGATGTAATATCCTGTGCCTGCTAAGATCTGATCTACCAGCCTCTGGAAGGTTGCTGGGGGCATCTTTCATATTAAAAGGTATTTTTTGTAAATTCATATACTGCAGATGAGTTCACAAATGCTGACCTTTCCCCTGGATGTAGGTGTCAGGAGTCCCCAGCAGTAATCCTTGGTAAAGTCAACAGTAGATGAATACTTTGCCCCACTCAGCTTCTCTAGGAATTCAGCTGCCCTGGGCATTGGGTAAGCACCTGACTCTGAATGAGAATGCAGGCTCCTCTAATTCACACAGAACTGGGTGCTGCCAGTCTTCTCTCTCTCTCTCTCTCTCTCTCTCTCTCTCTCTCTCTCTCTCTCTCCATTTCTCTCTCTATCTCTCTCTCTCTCTCTCCAACAATAGCTCCCTTCTCTATCTTTAGTCCTTCCTTTTATAAGAAATTACATTACCTTCACCATTCCCAACAGTTGTATGGGACCCTCCTTCCATACTGCCTCTACACTGCAGCTAAACATACCCACCAGTGATCAGTAGGGGGCACTATAGACATAGACACACACACACACACACACACACACACACACACACACACACACACACACACACACACACGTGTATAGTTGCAGTTCACTTCGTCAAAATGCATTTTTGTGATGCAGTTTAACTGTTAAACTTGTTGAAAGAAGGGCCAATTGTGCAAATACTTCTTTGGGTAACTTCTGATTGGGTGACAAAGATAAGTGGTTGGTTTGGAGTTTGTGTAAGCATGTGTGTGTTTAAGGTTAGGGTAAGAATTAAATAAGGGAATAGATTTAGTGCATATCTGAGCATGAGTACTTTACTGTTAGGTAAGTGGATAGATTTAATGTGTGTGTGTGTGTGTGTGTGTGTGTGTGTGTGTGTGTGTGTGTGTGTGTGTGTGTGTGTGTGTGTGTGTGTGTGTGTGTGCATGTACATGTGTCCATGCCATCTTGTGTAGTGGTAGTGTTATGAAAAGGTAAGGTGCTTGTTAGGGTTAGGGACAAGGGCAATTTTAGGGATAAGATTAGCATGCATTACTAAGGTGGAGTGAAGGGCTTTACAAGCAAATAACCACATAGTGCCTGCTCCCTTAGCTAACATTTCGTTCCTTAAAGACATTCTTGTCTGATTATGGCAGATTTATTTTCCCATCCAAAATTAATTCTTTGAAATTGTGAAACATAATTATTCTTTAAAAATCATATCCCTCAAAATCTGTTGGGAATTTGAGTGATACTGCAGGTCAGCAAACATCTTTTCCTGACTTGCACTACCATCAAGTTTTTTAGGATGTGGACTACATAACTATTTTAGGGGATAAATTATAAAATGTATTTATTTATTTATTTTACAGTTGTGTACCGGGATAGTCCGACTGGATACATGCCCATTTTCAGCAGAGATCCGGGGAGAAAAGCTCCAAAAAGTATTCAACAAACTTACATTTTTACAGTTTAAAACACAAAATAAAACACAAATAAAAGGATTTTTACACAGATGTAAACAAACACAAAAACAGATACACAAACAAATTATTACATTTTTTACTCAGATGGAAAATTCTAGACAGTGTTTTTAAGAATGATAGGATACTGATTGCCTAGTAGGCTAACCTGGTAGTAGATACAAGGAGATCATATGATTTATAAGTTAAGAGACAATAAAGTGTAGGCAGAAGTCCTACAAATGTATGTATATGTATGGTGTACTTTACCAGCTCTGTGTGCCTGCTGGCCATTAAAGCAATTGTCACAAATGCAGTTTGTTTCCCACCATACCATGAGAGCTTGAGCAGGACATGGCTGTCATACAGAGAGCTAATGAAGGGAGAGTGGATACTTCAGCCCTAAATGTGTTCCTGTATGTACGCCTCTGCAAGCATCCAAGGAGAAAACTTGCAATGGGTAAAGTAAATTGTCCTGCCTCTCTTGTATGCTGTCACATGCCAGTAGATATCTGGTCTCCACCAAAGCTACAACAAAGGGCTTATGTCCGCAAGACACATACCTCATTCCCACTCCTTGCCCCCAAAGAAGCACAAAACAAGACTTCATCATTTCTCTCCCTTCTCAGCTTGTTTCTCCAGCACCTAGACCACCAAGTAAATGAAGACCACCTTGATTGTAATTGATCCTTCACCTTTCAGTGCTATACATCCAGCTCTGTAGGTGAGAGATAAGCTGCCTTTCTTGCAATAAGGCAAAATATGCTGCTTTGATAGAGTTCATTTACAAATCAGTCCTTATGACACAAACAGGTAAAGCATGGTGGAGATCATTTTCGGTATTTTAATTCATATACATATAACTGTCTTTAAGACCAAATAATACCCAACCATCTAGGTTACTTTGAAACTAAGCATAAAATACTTTGCATGCATACATTTCAGAATTACTTGAGTTTATATTTAAAACTTTCAATAGATACAGTATTACTTGTATGTATTAGACTACTGATCAAAAATTCTAAAACTTGTTTTTTTTTTGCTTTCTTTGCCTAATTATAACTAGTTTGCATATTCTGAAAATATTTCTGTATGAATTATAACACCAGAAATACAATTTGACTTGTTCTAGTTGAATAAATCTATTTTATTTGCTTGTTTTTAACAGGAGCATAAGCAAATGCGTACTCAAAATCTGTTGGGAATGAAATTACCAGAACTTAATGAATCAGCTGAAAATGAAAAGGGTAACATGAACTTTAAATCATATTACGCCCTTGCATGAGGTATCTAACATGACAAAGATGTTTCTTAAACAATTAATGTTTCAATACAAAATCTCTCTCTCTCTCTTTCTCTCTCTCTCTCTATATATATATATATAAATAAATATATATATATATATATATATATATATATATATATATATATATATATTGTTTTTCACTGGTTTGAATACAAATGCAAGCAATTATACACAACAATGTGCTGGTGTGTGTTGTTGTTATTGTCAAATCTGTTAGTACATTTCAGTATCTTTTTCCTATATGGTTTTTGCAGTATTGCTGAAGAATATATTCTTTTAATTTACGTTTTCATTTTAAGACAATTGTGAGTAGAATGGAAAATATTCAGATTTTCAATAATGATTATATACGGAATTACTTGATGACAAAATGACTTAGTGTAACAAATTATTTATTATGTCATTTTGTTGTCTAGTGGCTAAGTCCCAGTGATTTAGTTCCCTTAGAGGCGGGTCACCCATAATTAAAACATTCATAACAGTGAACAGCAAAGTAACAAGTGCAGACCCTTCAAATGTCCCTATTTTGAACGAGTGTTCCTATTTCTAATCCTTGCACAGGATGTCCATATTTTTGAGGTATGTCCCTATTTTCAGGCTTGACTTACCTCTTCACACAATTTTCTGAATCCTCCTTATTACTTATGTTCCCTGAAACTGTTTAGTACACAGAAAATCACACTACATGACCAACATACTAGTGGCAACAATAATTTAAAGAAAGTTGACACAGAACTTATCTCCCTTTTTTGAAGAAAAATAAATGCCCTTGCATGATCAAATTTTTCCATTGCAGATCATTAAAGAACACAGATTTTACATGTTGTCTTTGTTAATGTGCTTATGTTTTTCCATAATTTTTCTCACTCTCTGTTTTCCTAATATGTTTCTGAATGGTATTCTGCATTCCTTCTGGAAAAAGGAAGAGCTGTGTGCTGTTTGATATTCAACTTTCATGCTAATTAGATGTCCAGATTTTTGGCTTCCTTCACAAAAATGAAAGAGATATACACTCCTGAGAAAGGAAATGACATTATGCAGATAACAAGATAAGGTTTTTCCCAAAGCCACACCTACCTCCTGCCGATAAGACACAGGACAGCATATTTAAAGGAAACTAAACTGCATCGTAATACCATTCATAATACAATTTGTAATTAACAGAAATATCTAAAGTACTAGTCCACCACATTCAGGACTTTCCTGCTGTCCTTTTCTGAAATCATTTCTGTCAGCATGGCAGTCTGTTGATGAATGATATTATGTTGATACAGCCATATACACAATAATGTTTAATGCCTTAATCCAGAAAGACACTAAAAATTGCTTATCTTTCTCATGGCATCAAAAGTGCAGCATCATTCTCCCTAGGGAAACCACGTCAAAAATAGTCATTCAGTGTGACATCATCACAACCAGGCCCAATGGCATCAGATTAGTAGTGGATGTGTAAACCAATGAGCAGTGTCCTCAATGAAAGCATGCTATCCTTTTTTTGAAAAGTGCAATCCCCTGAGAACTATGTCGGCACCCCCAGAACAGTGTACCATAGATCTTCGGGGTCTGTGCACAAGGAAGGAGCCAAGAGAGGATTGTCACAAGTAGTGAAAAAGACCCAGTAAACACATAATAAATACATTTGTCTACAGATAACTCCATGTAGTCCCACTTTAAATGTTCAGCTACCAACTGCAACAGTAAATTAAAGGTAATATCCTCTAGTCTGACTGCAAGACCTCTTTCTATTCTAGTCTTGCCCCACAAAATCTGAAAATCAAAACCATTTACAGAATGAAAAAGGCCTTCTAAGTCCATTTCAGGATGAAGGGAAAGCATCAGCCATAGAATTACAAATAAACTTCCTAGCCATAGCAACGAGTAATGTATAGATTACTGGTTATTAAGATCTAGGTAAAATGTGTCATTTATCCTGGCACTGATAGCTTTGACAAAGAAACACAAAAAGATCTTGTTCATAAGCATAGGTAGCCACGACAGCCAATCATCATTGTGAAAACTCATCCCATCTTATTCATGTGACAGTCCTATACATGACCCCTCAATTCTATCCACTGACCATGAGAAAACTTAACATTTATTATATACTTATCGTTATTAAAGCCAGAATACCACCACTATTACATTCAAGCAAGGAGCAGCACACCACATATAACCTGCACTGAAAAATGCCTGTAACTCAGCAAAAGAATGGTATAAAAGAGGGATAATAGCGGCAAAAAGCATTTCTTGTCCTGGGTGTGCTTCTGTGTGGTACACAATTCACAGTGTCTTAAACAAAATGAGCAAAATGAAAGTCCGAAAAAAGCAAAGAAAGGCACACATTTGCAAGTGAAGATGCAGAAAAGCACTAAAAAAGAACAAGATGGCAAGCAGACGACATGAAGTACCTGTATAAAGGTGAGGTCAAAACAAGCCAGGAAGCATCAACAGTGGGAGCACCAGAAAGGCCTCAAAATGTGCAAAAGAACTACTCTTTTCAGCAGAATGAAAAATTAAATGTGGTATCCCAATACAGTAATTACCATCCCCAGCACCAAAGTAACAATATCCAGTTGGCAAGAAAACACTGTTAAAAAAAAACCACGACAATACTGTAGCCAAACCCTGAAAATGTACAAATCTGAAGAAACCTGTGTGGCAAGCACTCCACGGGTGATTCAGAAAAAAAAATCACTCTGCTCCTACCAGAGGACAGTAACTCAGAATATAAAGGAACAACTACAAAAGTAACCAGTTTTCTCCACTGATAACTACTTTAATAGATCATAACTTGGTGCTTCTTTTTTCATTTAAAAACAAATCATACAACTGTAAAAGCACAAAATCCCCAAACCCTGTGAGGTTAATATTCCACATGAGATTCAGATGAAAGTGTTGGTCTGAAATATAAATAAATAATCACAAACGTCTTTATACTTCCCAGTGGCATATAGCATGAGAAGCATGCACATGAAATCCAGGCCAAAGGGACACGTCTTGTAAAGACTCCACTGTCAACGTTTTTTCTGTCTGAGATAATTCACATAATAAAAGCCAAACTACAAAACCTAATTTAGGCAGGTTATTCAGGTTAAGATAAAAGAAGTGAGCTACTGTACTGATTAACACCTATGAGGTGATGAACGTCACACCTCTAGCAGCCAAGCACATATTGCATTCCAGGGCATTTTCTGAAGAATAAACTTAAAAAGCATTAAGATAAACACATGCAAGTATTTTGTAAAGACTAAGTGATATTAAGACACTACAACTAGCAATGTTATCAGTATCAAGTTTCTTTACAGAGGTATTAGTTAGTTCAGTCATAGTTTTTCTATAAATGCCGTAATACACTATAATGTACACAAAGCCAAAATTATATTCTTTGCCACAGTTTTACAAAGAGATTGTCAGATCTTGAAAACTGTGTGACCTAGTCATATATATTTTTAGAACATTTTTGTTAAGAAGACATAATCTTTCACAACAGGAAGAAATTCCTCTATGAGTGCACGCTTGTTTAAATATTTACAGAAATATGAAAATATATGCTTAATTCTATAATTAGCAATATAAATAACACTGAACATCTCTCAGGATGTGCAACCCATGGTACAAATATCAAAGCTAGTTTTCTTCAGTGTCATCTAAAGTTTTGCTCGATGTCATGCAACAGTTTGTAAGTCATTTATTTTTTGAAGTATTAAGTACATATGGAAATGCTCATAATTACCAACAAATAACTAGCAATATGTCAGATATAGTGTGTTATAAATGGACACTGCCAATGAAGTTTCCTGTCTCCCACCAGCACCGTACCTCTCAATTACATGTAGGGCTCACCATTATGAAAATATGAATATAAATATGAATAACACATGACACACAGTGATTATGTTCTCTACTACAGGACATCATAGACTAACAATTTTAGTGTCATTTTGTTAACAACTCTTTGCACTTTCTAATACTGCCTATTATTAGCTGATAATTCACTTAAAGAACTTAGACCTTAAAAAGTTTTGGATGCCATAAGGAGCTGTTGGTATGAAATGGAAGTATATAAAATAGATGTTATAGTCTGGAATGAGATAATGAGATGTGTGTGTGTGTGTGTGTGTGTGTGTGTGTGTGTGTGTGTGTGTGTGTGTGTGTGTGTGTGTGTGTGTGTGTGTGTGTGTGCGCATGTGTGCGTGTGTGTGTGTAGTCAATAATGGCAAAGACTGTACAGTGATGTGTTTTCTGTTGTAAGCAAAGTAGATATTTGAGTATGATATGACAGAAGGCTCTCAGCAAGTGCATATTATTTTTGCGATAATAACAATACTTACTGCATAGTAGACAAACACAAGAAGGAGTGGCAATAGTCTACCATAATATATGAGCCAGGTGTTATACCATTTTTATTCTATATAATGGTACCAGTTTTTAAATATTTTTAAACAGGTGCGATAAGTTGTTTTTAAAGGTTTTGGGCTAGTCCATCTGGAGCACTTGATTTGTGAAAGTGTAAAATGTCTCAACAGTAATGCTTGCATTTGTTGTGAACTGCATTAGATTGTTTTTTTCTGGCTCCAAAGTTATGACCCACAAATTAAACTTCCCTTTTTTCTTTCTTCGTTCTGTGTTAAACCATCCCCATCTAACCATAGTTTGGATGTGTATGGGCAGTCAGTCTTTTGTTTATGTTAAGTCTCAGTTATCCATGGTAAAATGTGAAAAAAATCATCTCAGTGGCAGTAGTTTAATAGCTGAATCATCACTACCATGTTAGTCACAAAATGTAAAAACGACGGTGGGCCACATATTAATCCTAGGCAAATATGTACTTGTGTTTGTCTAGGAGCCAAGGACATATATTTCTACTAATTTGTTAAGGATCTGCTATGAAAGTAGCTTTCCATTTAGGTCTTTAGTCATTTTACTCAACCATCAAGTAACCTTACAGATTCAGAAAAATGCTAAGGGACAGCTAAGAGGCTTTATCAAATTAAGACCCATCTTACATGGTTGGAGGATAAAGTATGAAGAAGGAATTTAATGTTATATGGGGTTTACAAGGGGAAGATAACATTAAATTGTTCAATTACATGATGGGTAAAATGGGGAATGGACCATTTTTTTAAGGTACCTTGGGTATTATATTGGCAAGATGCTGCACTACAGCTAAAGGAAGTAGTTAGATAGGAGGTATCTGGGCTACTATTGCTTGAATTTTCAAATTAATGTTAGGAACACTGGATGCTGTGTCAAATGTGGCAACTAGATAAACACGATGGTGGAAGGGTAAATGTAATTAATGGAGCTACACTATTCTGAGGTGACTTTAAAGAGTCATTCTCATTTTGTTGATATGATGAGAAAAGGTAGGTATAAAGGATTAACATACAAATTGTCATTCCTTGCAATGCTGAAGGTATTTTGAAATGGGGAGTGCAGGTGTGTGCAATCCTTATGAGGGGATTCTGAAAATAAAGGCACTGCTTGTGAGACTGAGGCAGATGCAAAATGGAAAAAAATGATATGGGCATGATTTAACTGACTGAACTAACGGACACTGATAGATCCGGGGAAGTGGAAAAAAAGTGGGAGGAAATGTTTACTTTGAAAGATAAATTTCCCAGTTTATAACAGTGACCCAAGGTACATGTTGGTTAAATTGACTAAGAAATGTAACATGAGCTATTAGAAGAGAAGTGAAATTTGTATTATTGGAGTAAACTTGACATTTGCAATGTCTCACAATGCAGTGGGACTGCATTCACTTTCTACTTCTCTTTCCTGGTGATTTCAGAAAGATAGACATTTATGAGCTAGGCTATGTTGAACAGAATTGAGCATTTCATAAACTAATTATGGTAAGTCCCAAATAATGGTTATTTAGTTTGTTTAATTTTTTTCAGTTAAAAATATCATAACAGTGAGTTATTGCCTTATTCCTTTTTCTACCATTTACTGTTTTTCGAAACTGATATCACTTCCATTCAAATATGTCTTTTCAAGTGCATCTTAGCCATAAATTAAAATAGTATTGCCCTGTGGAAAACATGCATGTATAGGAATATTTTAAGATTTCTGACCACAGGGTATGGGTACATACTGAATATCTGAAATTTATTTAATTGAATGAGGTACTCATTGTTAATGAATTAAAATTAAACTCTACAGTTTTAAGTGAGCAAATTGATAATTGTACAGAACTGTTATGGATCATTGACATACAAAATGGAAATATTTCATTTCGGAGTTGGAATGTTTTCAGCTAGCAATGATATTGTATATATATATATATATATATATATATATATATATATGTAGATATATATAAGTCTAAAGTAATCAACTCCAAATGAAAAGATATCCATTTTGTATGCCAGTGATCCATCACTTATACAATAACAGTTCTGTCAAAAGCATCAGTTTATTTTGTCTCGATTCCCTTCATTAAACACGTAGCACCGAATGACATTTGACGACATTTATTAAACTTGCATAAACGTAACTTGTTAATCAACATTTATTAATTACAACTGAAACATAGTATAGTTGATTTAATCACAGCATAAACAACTAGATAATGTTAACCAGGACAGCGTGACCACGCTCATCCTGACCCAGTAAGAAGCATCCATACCTCCGCTCACTTATTTTACTTATGAAGCAGCATCCCATCACTCACTTCATTTACCATTTATTGAATTACACATCCAACCAAATAAATGGTGTCCTTACCTCCGCTTGCTTATTTTAATTACCAAGCAGCATCCAACTGCTCACTTTCCTTTCCCAACTCATTGAAATGAGCATCCAGCACCAAAGCGGGAACAGAAGAGGGCAACCCAGCCCCTCTTCTCTGCCCTACACAGAGTGATAAATAACCACAATCCCCATTATTCCACACAGAGAGAGGGATGTCAGGTAGCATGTTCACACCAAAATGTGACTCCTTATCCAGTTACTCTTGCATAAACCCCTTAAGCCCCTCCCTATCCTTACATCATTTCCTCCCAAACAACCCTCATTCCCATTTTAACCCTTACCTCCTTCTTACCCTCTGAATTCCCATTTATATTTTATCTAATCCCCTGCCCCCCCCACCCACCCCCACTGACGATGTCTCTGAACAAACTGGTTTGTTACCAAACCTCATTTGTCTGTCATACTTAAAACTGTACAGTTTTAGATTGCCAGTTCTTTAATGTTGTTATTCCACCCTAGGTAAGAAAAAAAGATTGCCTGTTGATCCAGAAAACAAGGCTGAAAATAAAAGTCTGATACAGTTTTATAAATGGTACTATTTTGGAATGAAACAGAGAATTTTAAAATAATTATGGATTAAGTGGGCTGCTAGCATATGGGAACTATAAGGTATGAAAATGAAAGAGGAAAACTGAACAATCTAACAAGTGGTGGAGTGAATGATGATATATGAGTATGTGTATGTTGAAATCAAGGTGGCCATCTGGCTACTGACCTTCTCTGTGGACAAAGCCAAAGGTAAAACGTAGATTTCATTTCTTTGTTTGTTTGCTGAACATAACAGATTATGGCACTTATGTATTTCAGTTTGATAGCAAGATAACTGGACTGGTCATCAGATCATTTTCTGCCATTACACAGGCAGATTAGTGCATTGCAAGTCAAATAAATATACAGGCAAAGCATTTGGTAAGCATTTAATGGCATGCCGACTTGACGGATTTATAATATATTCAGACAATTCATAACAGATTGAAGGTTAGACAGCAATAATCCATTATGTGCATTTACACAGAGTATGGACAAATTCATGAATGTATTTATTCTATGTACAAGGCTACAATTATCCTACACACATCTCTATATCTAGATACGGTACCTAAATGCTCTGCAAATATAGCCATTATCTCAAAAACAAAAGTATTTGGAATCCTTAAACAGATTTTTTTTAGTGTACTTTTGAAAAATTTATGTATCTCTTGTTGCCTCAATTCTGGTAATAGTTAATTCCAAACTGCAGTGTCCAGAAAAGGCTCTTTCCCCATGCAGGGTTTAAATGTGGTCTTATGGGCCAGGGTCAGGCGTTCTTCCCCACTGTCTCTCACTGTGTAGCTCAGTTGATTTGCAATTTTGTGTTATGGGGCAATGCCCCAGTTTTAATAGCTTGCAAATTTGTGAGCTAAGTAGGAGTATACCTTTTTCATTAACAGGTAAGCAGTTAAGGCGTAATAGCAGTTTTAGTTATTTATTTTATTTTGCTTTATTTTATTTTGTTTACTGGGAATATCTCACTGGTAATTTATTCATTTTCAATTGAGCCTAGGGAGAAAAGATCCAAGAAATGGTAAATATACAATATTACAAAGACTGAATAAGCTCTAAAGAAAGATGTACAAAAATAATGTAATTCATTAAAATGAACAGTTTTATTAAAATGGAATGAAGAAAACATATCACACAATATTATAAATTGTAGTAGGTTCTAAGAAGTGAGATTGGTGCACATTATAAAACATCACTGAAGCAGGAAATTATCAATATAGATGTAACACCATCACTTAGCAGTAGAGAATATCAAAATTGTGGGAGCTAAAATAATGTGATATGCATCAATATGCATGTTGATATGAAAGCTGATAACAACATTTCTCATGGGAGGAGTGCAATAAACTAATTTCAGTAAGACACAAAAAGCCACTTGTGAAGATATTGTTTAGTAAGTAAGAAGAGGAAGTCTTGAGTAGTTGGGAATTTTTGTCCTGGATATTCCAAAATATTTGTAGATTCCAGTATGATTTTGAAGTCATTTGAGGTTGGTCTTGAAAGGCAGGAGGTTTTTTTTTTTTGCCTAATGGTAAAGGGAATGCTGTTCTATAGTTGTACACTTACTGAGTATAAGAATCCCCATGTGAGGTACTGGATTTTTGGAATCTTATTAGGTGTTGGTCCTTTGATCAAAGGATCTTTTGGGTTTGCACCATTTTATTACATTACTATTAGCTGGGGTGTTTGAGAGATGTGTGGTATTTTATGTGCCATTATGAAATATGTATATGATAATGTGATGAGGTAGTTCTAGCCAGTTCAGGTCCCACAGGTGAATGCAGTAATGGGTTTGGTTTGGGAGACTGGATGTAAATGTACTTTTTTATAATAACACTGTTCAAACTTGTTCACTGGTGTAGTTTGAATATTAGTGACAATTGCAGATGCATACAGCAATTTTGGAAGTAACAGGGATGTTGTAGTTACCATCCTGATATGGTCAGGGAGATCTATGTTAGCTTTGTAAAATAGCCCTAATTTGTAATGTTTTTTGAACAATAGCTGTCATGCATCATGTCAAAATTTAAATGTATCTGTTTAGCAATTAGCAGTGAAGCATCTGGGGTTCTGTATGTAGTATGAATCTGCAGATTTTGCTAATAGTAGTTTGCAGTTTAAAGGTGTTTGAGCAGGACTGTAAGGTTATCAGAGGGTGACTGTATTCAATCTTAGGGGTAAGCATGTTTCTGGATATGGTACTTTGGGCTGATGGGGCAAAGAGGTAGAACATTTTAGAACATAGTTTCATTTAGTGTACAGTTTTTTAATGATCTTGTCTGTGTGTTTTTCTTAGTGAATAAGTAGGGTCCAAGGTTATCCCTTACTATTTTTATTCTGTCACTAGTGGCAGGTGATTGCCATGTGTAACTGTAATTGTCAGGTATGTAGATTTCAGAAGTCTTTGTGTTGTGCCAAAAAGCATGATTGTTGATTTTTTAGGGTTAATTATGAGCAGGTCTGTATTATCCCAGTGACATAATTCTGTAAAACTGGATTGTAATTTATATGGGAGAGCTGAGTTCCTTCCTTGATTTAAGCTGTACGATTTCATCCATGTATAGTTAAGTAAGTAATAAGTTAAGATGGAGCAGATAACTGGGTATATTATTAGTGAATAGAAACAACAATAGCGATCCTAACATTGATTATTAAGGGACTGCTGCATTAATGGTACCTTGGGTGGACAAACAACTTCCCTGGACCAGAAAACTTTAGTTGTGGGGATAGCTTTTGAACCAATTTAAAGTATTTAGAGCAAAGTTAAATTTACTATGCTTATTCAACAGGGTTATGGTTTACTGTTTCAGATGTTCCAGTCATGTCAATAATGAGTCCACCTGTTAATCTGGAATCATTCATGATTTTAAAATGGTTTCTATAGCTGAGAGTGCTGTTATGATGCTGAAAGATTTTATAAAATCATGTTGTTTGCCACAGAGAATGCCATATTTGTTTATATGGTCCCAAAGTTGCTTGTATATTCACTTAAAGATTTCAGTTAGATGACACCGGTTATGCAGTGGTCTGTAATTATTGCATTCTTTGGGTTGGTTTTCTTGGGAAGGATATGACACAAATGTGCTTAAAGGTTGTTCGAAAAATAAGAAGAAGTTATGTCTTACCATAACGTTCCATGTTAGTTGTCTTCTTCTCACCTTCTTTCTTGCTGGATGGGTTCGGAGCCGATCCTCGGCTCATCGGCTATACTATAGCTCAAGAGCTATTTTTACCGGCTCGAGGTAGCCCTATATCCCACAATACCATGCGCTAACTCCCCAGATCTCGTTTGGAAGCTAAGACATAGTATAAACAATAATATTATAATAATAATATTATAACCCTCTTTTACTAGAAAGATCACCTGCTAGTAACACTAAGGATACCAGGAAAAGACGCAACATATTGTATCTCCAAAAAGGAAGAACTCAGAAACTCGAGTCTGTCCAGGCTAGGGGGCAGGAGGGAGGGACGCAAGAAAGAAGGCAAGAAGAAGACAACTAACATGGAACGTTATGGTAAGACATAACTTCTTAATGTTAAGTTGTCATTCTTGCCTTCATTCTTGCTGGATGGGACAGCGTCCCTAGCATCTTAGTCCTGGGTGGCTCAATGAAACAGACTCCTGAGTACAGTGGAACCAAAATCAGCTCTATTTCTGGAGGCTAAGTCAAGCTTGTAATGAGCAATAAAAGTATGTTTGGAAGCCCATGTAGCTGCTGCACAAATGGCATCTAGTGGTAACCTTGCTTGAAACGCCATTGAAGTTGATAGAGCCCTGGTTGAATGAGCCTTAGGCCTAGAGGGAAGTTGCCTGTGCCTCAACTCATAGACCAAGGTAATAATAGATGTCAGCCATCTGGAAAGAGTAACTTTTGAAACCGGAAGCCCTTTCTTGCCTGCCGCATAAGAGAGAAAGAGCTGGTCTGACTTTCTGAATTGTTTTGTCCTGTCTAGGTAATACCGTAATTGGCGATGAACATCTAATGAATGTAATTTTTGTTCAGCCCTGTTGGTATAGTCTGGGAAAAAGACAGGTAAATCAATAGAGTGATTTAGATTTGCTTCCGATAACACTTTTGGAAGGAAGGAAGGGTTTGTTCTGAGAGTTACCCTGTCTTTATGAAAAACCAAATAAGGAGGACGGACAGACAAGGCTTGAAGTTCCGAGACCCTTCTGGCAGATGTTATAGCTACTAAAAACAGCGTTTTCCAAGAAAGAAGTTTGAGGGAACAAGAAGCTGCAGGTTCAAAAGGGGGCAGAATTAGTGAGGTTAGAACTAAATTCAAATCCCATTGTGGAGGTGGATCTTTTACTGGAGGTCTGAGCAAAAAGATGCTCTTGAGAAAAGCTTTACAGAGTTTGTGGGACATAATATTTGCTTCTGAGAGTCCAACATGAAAATTAGCAATGACCGCTAATTGTACTCTGATAGTGGCCGATGATGACCCAGAATGAAAAAGCTCCGCCAGAAAGTCCAGAACCTCATGAATGGGTGCATGAAAAGGATCTAAGGACCTAGTTTGTGCCCAGTGTGAAAAATGCTTCCATTTACTAGCATAAGTCTTCCTAGTATTGGACTTATGGGAGGCCAGAATGATATCACGAACAGGAGCAGAGATGAGGGGAAGCCTGGCTATGGCTGGAAGTGGAGCAACCAAGCTGTGAGGTTGATGGAATGTAGAGACTGATGCAGCTTGCCCGTGAGGTGGGTCAATAGATCCGGAAGGGGTTCCAGATGCCAAGGCTCTTCCAGTAGGTATTTGTGCAGGAACGGGATCCAAACTTGTCGAGGCCAAAACAGGGCAATGAGGATCATTTTGGATCTCAATGCGATTGCTTTCTGAATTAATTGCGGAATCAACGGAAAAGGAGGAAAAGCATAGAGAAGACCCCGGGGCCAAACGTGAACAAGAGCGTCTCTGAGGGGTTGGCCTGGCAGAGGAAAAAGTGTGAAGAAGTCGAGGCACTTGCTGTTTTGGGGAGTTGCGAAAAGGTCGCAGCAAGGCTGGCCCCACTTCTGAAAGATTCCGTCTGCTACCGCTTGATTTAGAGACCAGTCGTGAGGCATGAGGATAGTTCTGCTCAATCTGTCTGCTATAACGTTGGACTTCCCGGGGATGTGCGTTGCTATCAGAAACCGTTGAGATGAAATCGCCCATTGCCAAAGTCTGAGTGCTTCTCGACAGAGGGGATAGGACTTTGTTCCGCCCTGCCTGTTTATGTACCACACCACATACATATTGTCCGTTTGAATTCCTATAGTCCCCGTGGGAAGAGGGCTCTGAAGGGCTTGCAACGTCAAAAGCACCGCCCTCATCCCCAGGACATTTATGTGCAGGTGGCATTCTGACTGTTGCCAAGTGCCCTGGACCATCCTGCCCTGATAATGCCCCCCCCACCCGATCAGGGAGGCATCCATTGTGACAGTGGCAACTGGAGGGGGGAGAACAAAGGGTCTGCCCTGAAAAAGCTGAGGGGGAAAACATCCACCAGGAGAGATGTTTCTTGCAAGATGGGGTTATCCAAATGTTGTGGGTCATTGGTAGCTGTTAAAAGGACCACTGAGAAAAAAGCATCCACTGAAGGATCCTCATGTGGAAGCGGGCTAATGGAAGTAGAAGAATTGCCGCCGCCATGAGGCCCAACACTTTCAATACTCGGTTGACCTGGACTTTGTTGGGCTGAAACAGGGGCTGAATATTCCGCCTTATGTCTGTCACTCTCTGGGGTGGTAGTGTTGCAGACATTTCTGTGGTGTTTAATACGGCGCCTATAAAGTTTATACATTGACAAGGCGACAAGGAGGACTTTGCAAAATTTATAGAAATACCCAGACTGTTGCAAAGCTGAATAGTGTAATCCCTGGCCATTATGAGATCCTGCTTGGTGGTAGCAGAAATGAGCCAGTCGTCTAAGTATGGAAACACCTGGAATCCTTTCTGTCTCAGGTGAGCTATGACCACTGCCAAACATTTGGTGAACACCCAGGGGGCTGTGGTGAGACCAAAGGGCAGGGCTCTGAATTGAAAATGACTGACTCCCAGCCGGAAGCGGAGAAACCTCCTGGAGCGTCTGTGTATCTTTATGTGGTAGTACGCGTCCTGGAGGTCTAACGAGCACATCCAGTTGTCTCTGCCCAAAAAGGGTAGAATGGACTGCAGTGTTACTATCCGAAATTTTGTCTTTAGCACAGATTTGTTTAACCTGCTGAGGTCCAAAATAGGTCTCCAATCTCCTGTCTTTTTTAGTACCAAAAAGAACCTGGAGTAAATTCCAGATCATAGCTGATCTGCTGGGACTGCCTGGATGACTCTTTTTTCTAACAGCTTTTCTATTTCTAGCTGAGCCTGACCCCTTTGTGCGGGTGGTACATCTGGTAGGGGTTTTGGCGGTTGTACCAGGGGGAAGGTAAAGGGGATTTTGTAACCCTCGGATATGATCTTCTGTACCCATGTGTCTTGGGAGAGGGATTGCCAGGCTTCCGGGTACAGAGATAATCTTCCCCCGACTGCCTCCGAAGGCGGACAGTCGGGCAGCTTCTCAGGGATGCTGAAAGGGTTGGTCAGGAAAAGATTCCCTAGATCCCTGGTTCTGAGGACCCCCTCTGCCCCTGGGGCAGCGTCTGTTGTTATTTCCCCCTCTGCCTCTAGGGGGAAATTCACCACGTGCGGCAGGTGCGACTCCCTGGGGTTTGCGGAACCACATCTTTCCCCCCTTCTGGCCCTTAGGATAAGGTCTAGAAGGCATGGAAAAATGGACTCCCATGGCAGAGAGAGTTTTACCATCTTGCTCGCATCTGGTGAGGGTATTTTTCACCTGAGGTCCGAACAATTCCGAACCGTCAAAGGGAGTGTTAGTGAAGGATGCCTTGAAGGGATCGGCAAAGTTACAGAGTCGCATCCAAGCGTGACATCTCATGCAACGCCTGTGCCAGCGGCCCTACTCGCTCCATCGGCTGCATAAGAAATTAGCCGCATGGAGGAGTTAACAATGGAGTTCAGGGTAGCCAGCTGAGAGTTTATTTTGTCCTTAAACCCCGCAGCAGAAGGATCCTGTATCGTTTCACCCAGCTCTTTGAGCAAGTCTCTCTGAAGGTGAGTGAAATGACATAAATAGTTCAGCGATCGCATAGAAAAAGCCGCTGAAGCAAAGGTCCGCTTGCCGTACCTGTCCATGGTCCTGGACTCTTTGTTAGGAGGATGAACAGATACAGAAGGATCAGCCAATTCCTTCTTAGTGGCTGCTGCTACCACCATAGCATCAACTGAAACACCTTTGGTGAGAAAGGATTTGTCATCTGGTGCAGAAATAAATTTAGAAGGCCTCCTAGGGGTAGGTTCCATTGAATCAGGAGCTGCCCACGCCTTTCTAGCCACTACCTCCATTAGTGGGTCGAAAGGGGGAGACACCCAGGAGGTGGAAGGGTGAGATCCAAAAGCGTCAAGGTAAACCGACTCGTCCTCGGAAGGTTTGAGAGTGGACCAATTTCCCCTCTGTCTTAGGATTTCCAGGTTGTCTGAAAAGGAGACATCCTCAGAGGGGGATCTGGGGAACCTTCCGACTCATCCAAGTCGGTGTCCGACGTGACAGACTCGGGGGAGTCTATGTGCTTCCTCTTGCACTTTCTTTTCCTAGGGGGTTCCCCTAAAACTTCAGGGGAGCCCTCGGAAGAGGAGGAGACACCCAAGGTGGGTACCCCACACTTTGGATCTCTGCTGACAGGTGCAAGAGAATAGCCAGAGACCGTAACAGGCACTATAGAGGGAGGAGCCGCAGAACTTAACCTTGGAGTGGACACTGGGTCCAGCACACTCCTCATCACCGCAAAGGCTCCCCTATCAGACACCAAAGGTAGCACCGGCTCCGAAGAGACTGGAACCGCCCCCAGAACTGACAGAGAAGGCTCCGAGAATGATGTCGGGGCTGAACTAACCAGAGCCGAAGCTCCGAGAGGGAGAGTGGGGTCGGACAAGGGTCCGATGCCACTCACCCCCTCGGAGCCGACAGTGGAGTCTTGGCACCCGGATCTCTCCACGGATGGCACCAATGAAGAGGTTGGAGCCGATGACACTGGAGCCGAAGGAGGAAGTATCGGCTCCGACGTGGGCAAGGTCACTGTTCCGACAAACTCCGGCTCCGAGCTCGAGAGATGAGTCGGAGGAGGAATAGATAGTTGTATCGAAGGAGCCACAGTCTGGTGAGATGGGCTCTGGAGCATTTGGGCCAGCGCCTGAGATTTTATGAGTCTACTGACCACCCTCTCGATGTCGTGGTCGGAAAGCCTGGATGACCTCGATGAATGAGTCCTATGACTCCGCTCCGATAAGAGAGAGGACCTCGGAGCCGATCTAACGGACTCTAGCGAAGGGGACCTAGAGCGCTTGCGCGCTGGGGTTGGCTCCGATGATGGTATCGGAACAGAAACCACTTTGCTCACCTCGGAGCCAGCCAGAACCGAGGTTGGAGCCGTCTCGATAACGCCAGCCCTCGGCTCAGAAGCTGGAGCCGAGGGTTTGGCGGTTTTTGATGACTTCCCCGAGCCAGACTTGGATGGGGAGTCATCAGGCTTTAACAAGCCCCTTATGATAAGCTTGTTTCGCCTTTCCTGCAGGACTCTTGAACTAAATCAGTGACAAACGGAACAAGAGTCCTGCAGGTGTCAAGGCCCCAAGTAATAGACACAAGAAGTGTGACCATCTGTCAGAGACATTTTCTGACAGCACGAGTCACACTTCTTGAATCCAGAGACCTTAATGTCTTTGGACATAGTCCAAACCACAGTAAAAAAACAGTCAGTCCACACACACACACACAACTTAAAATTAGAAAGTTAAGGGAACTGACTAAACCCACACACACAGACACTATAAGGGGTGGGGAAACTAAGGTAAAGCCTGTAGGCCCAAAGATAAAATTTTACTAAGAAGGGGAAGAAGGACTACAACAAGGGTTGTATGAAAAGGGCAGTTAGTAGGGACCTAAACAAGGGTAACTAACTGGAAAACTATCTGAAAATTTAGTTTAATAGAAAAAAAATCTCTCTACTGACCTGAGCCGGTAAAAAAAGACAACCTCGCAGCGAAGCGACAAACGAGATCTGGGGAGTTAGCGCATGGTATTGTGGGATATAGGGCTGCCTCGAGCTGGTAAAAATAGCTCTCGAGCTATAGTATAGGCCGAGTCGGAGCCGAGGATCGGCTCCAAACCCATCCAGCAAGAATGAAGGCGAGAATGACAACTTAACATTGGGGTTTACGGAGATGCTGAAGATGTATGCAAATGCTTTTGCTATATAAGGTGCTGACATTTTGAGGAATGAGGGGAAAAGTTTTGAAAGCTGACTCCAGTTCTTTTATTTAAATTATGTAGTGCTTTTTTTGATTTCTGTTATTTATATTTATTTAACATTTGTTTACTGGGAAAGTCCGACTTGGAATGAAGCCAGTTTTCAGCGGAAGCCTGGGGAGAAATGCTCCAGATGCATGTCTTTGTAATGTGGGAGGAAACCGGATCACCTGGAGGAAACCCACACAAACACAGGGAGGGCATGCAGACTCCACACAGAAGGTACCCCAGATGAGAATTGAACCAGCAAACCTCTTGCTGTGAGGCAACAATGCTACCGCTGCACCACTGTGCCATCATTACTCAAAGTGGAAAGTTAGACTATATGCTGCTAATGTGTATAGCTGAGAAGACTGACTACTAGAGACCTGTAAGGGATTAACAATAGGTGTAGGTGCCGTAAGGGATTAACAATAGGTGTAGGTGCCGTAAGGGATTAACAGTAGGTGTAGGTGCCGTAAGGGATTAACAGTAGGTGTAGGTGCCGTAATGCTGTGGAGGTCTTTGATTAACTCTTGAATGTCCATTCAAAACATACCACTCAACCTGCAGGCTTTGAAAATATGAACAATGTCCTTGAAAAGTAGGAACATCCATCTAAAAATCTGGACATCTAATTAGCATAACATTTGAATCCCAAATAACACATACCTTTTCCTTACTGTGTTTGGTACAAATTGCTACTTCGCATTGATTGAAGCCTTGAATAGCATAACTAGAGTTGTTTGGAGTACCTCAAGGTGTTTAAAAGTGCTTACAGTGTGTGCTTATTGCTGTGCATTAATTCAGAAGAGTTTGTTGTGCGCAAAGTGCAACCAATTTGTGAAGTGTGGTCAGGTAAAGCCATTTGGAAAAGTTTCTTGTGCCTGGGTGTGTCTATTCACAGAGTGCTGCCATTACAGAGTTACAAAGTTGTTTGTCAAAGTGCAGCCATTTTGGGGAGATTCCAGTGTGCTGTGTACAGTTTATTCGCAAAGTGACATTACTTTGAAACTGTTTATTCACAAAGTGCCACTACTTCAAAACAGTTAATTCGTAAAGTGCCATTACTTCAAGATAGCTTATTCGCAAATCCCGATTACTTCAAAACAGTTCATTTGTAAAGTGCCATTGCTTTGAGATAGTGTATTCACAAAGTACAGTTACTTCAAAATTTGCTCTCAGTTTCTATTGCTCAGTTTATTCATTCAAAATGTTTCTTAAAATGATGATAAATGACTTTGGCAGTAAAATGTTGATAAATGGCTTTGGCATTAAAGTGATTACAAGATAAAGGCTCATACAGTAAAATGATGATACATGACTTTAGCAATTTTTCCTTTAAAGGATAAACAGCTCGTATGGTAAAAAAATAATTTCAAGACAGGTGGTTTTACATTAAAGAGATTTCAAAGTGTTACACTGCCCAGGAAACTTATTTCATGAAATTCAGTTATACAGAGGCTCATTGTGTTATTACAAGTACTGGCATAAATTTCAAGCACATGTATACATGTATGTACAAGCGTGTACGTTTGTTCTTACATATTTGCAAGAGGTTTCACTGAGATACATCAGTATAGCAGACAGATTTTGCAAGCCACAACTACTTGTGTTTGATTAGAACATTGCAGATAACTGGAGAATATTTGAGCAAGAATACGATATATTTATATAGGCAGCTTATTTTGATAAAGATGCACATAGCAGGGCATTCATTTGGCTGAACTTGGCATGGTCAGAGGCAATTGAAAGTGAGCATTCATTTGACTATGCACCAGCAGTGTATGAAGGTGAAGGAGAAACTCATCATGTTGTTGTGCACGCTGAATCAAAGGAAGACCCCGAGTGTTTAAAGCTCAAATCCAAAGAGATGTGTAACCTTCAGACTAATGTTACACTAGAGAGACATTTGTTTTACATGAGAGAGATCAAAAGCAAGAGGAAACTTTCACAGCTTATATTACTGATCAAAGAAATAAAGCTAAAATGTGTGGGTTTGGTGATTTAAAGGATGAGTTAATAAAAGACAGACTCCTGTGTGGTATTAATAATGCTGCTGTGAGAAAGATTTGTGACAGTGATTTATTGCTGAGTAAAGCCATTGGGATTTGTCAAATTCATGAAGTTACAGAAAGGCACACAAATGTGCTTGCTAGTGATAAGAGCATGATTTCAGTAGGCTCCAGAACTCATGTAGGCACCATGTAACATGTGACAGGCAAAAGCAGACCTAAGCACATGACAGCAGCGGCCCCTGCGGGACTTCTAGGTAAAATACATAGTCTTCTGGGACATTTCAAGAACAGTTCAATTAAAGGAGCATGCTAAGTGCAAAACTAAGGATACCTATTACAAAACAAACATTGCTCAATACAGCATAAGAGTGAATCAGCAAAACCTAAATCAAGCTTTATTCTTAACTGTCGCAATTGTGGTGCTAACCATGAGTCCAGAATAGAAAAGTGCGTGGCACTTAGTCAGCAATGTCATAAGTGTAAGAAATGGAACCACTTTCAAAGATTTTGTAAATCAAGTAAGCCTCACACCGTTACAAAGAAGGGTCACTCCAAAAAGCAAGTTAATCAAATAGACCTGCAACATAGGTTCATAGGTTCATACTAGGCTATTTGCCCTAGGGCATTTATAAGCCTAGCCAGAGTGTGTTTGGCTTTCGCCACCCATTTTAAATGAATTTTGCTATGCCCTTTTTCGAGGTTAGTATACTGTGCCTCTGTCTAACAGTGACACAGAAGTGATACCCGGGGTAAACCTACGATCTCCCATCCACTCATCAAGATTCCTCTTGAAGAGAGTCAATGAGGGACTCTGCCTAACCTGGACTGGGATTTTATTCCAGAGTGAAGGGAGCCTCTGGGTTATAAATCTGTCCCTCCAGCATGTCCTATTTATTTCAGTGCTGTGGTTCAAGTCACTCGAGCGCGTAGCTTGATGGGATTTGGATTTTCTGAGGTGCAGCATGTCCATTAATTCCGGGTTTGACATGGCTTTATACGTCAGGCACAGATCACCTATGAGCAGGTGGTATGCCACTGAGTAGAGCTGGAGTTTCTTTAACCGGGCAGCATATGGCATCTGTTTGAGCCCTTTGATCCTCTTGGTGAGGTACTTTTGGGGTCTTTCCAGTTGCTGCAGGTGGCTGGTAAGGTACATCCCAAAAGGGGCATTGTTCTCAATTATGGGCCTGATGAGGGATGAGTAAAGAGGCACAATGACCTCCCCTGATCTAGATGTGAATCCCTTCATGATTAGGTGGGCTATATAAAATGTTTTTCTAACCACTTTGGCCACGTGGTTTTCAAATGAGAGATTGCTATCAACTCGGGTCCCCAGGTCCCTAATTACTTCTTCCGTACTTAATGGATTACCACCTATGTGGTAATTTGTGGGCACTTTGTTTTTGCCAAAGGGGATGACTATACACATTTTGGTGTTTAGCTTGAGGCCATGGCTATGGCACCAGCTGTCTGTTTCTATGAGGCCCTTTTGTAGGATGCTTGTGTCGGCTGGAGAGTCGATTATGGTGCCTAGTTTGCAGTCATCTGTGAACTTGGTCAGCCACAGTCCTTTCATGTTGGCCTGTACCTCTGAGAAATATATACCGAACAAGAGAGGTCCCAGGACTGAGCCTTGTGGGACACCACTTGTAACTGGTTTGGAGTCTGACATGGCTCCAGCAATTCTAACCATGTGGGTTCTGTCCTTGAGCCAGTTTGCAACCCATCTAGTGACATAGGGGTTTATATTTAAGCTGGTGAGCTTATCTATAATGCCCGAGTGGGGTATTGTATCGAAGGCTTTTGCGAGGTCCCGGTAGGCTGTGTGGACCACCTTCCCCTCATCAGTGGCCGTGGTGACTGTTTCAAAGAAATCGACCAGGTTTAAGAGGCAGGATCTGCCCTTAACAAAGCCAAACTGGGTAGGATTCAGTGTCTGTAGGTCCCCAAAATCTTTATTTATGAGGTCCATGATGATCCTTTCCATAGCTTTGCAGACCAAGCTAGTCAGGCTTATGGGGTGATAGTTTCCAGGATCCGTTGAGGCACCACCTTTGTGGAGAGGGACCACTGTTGCTGTACTCCACTCTTTGGGTACATATCCTGTAGTAAGGCTGAGATTGAACAGTAGTTTTATGTTTGGGTTTAGCTCTTCTTGGAGTTCATGTAGGACGCAGCCGGGACACCGCCTGGTCCCATTGATGCTGTGTTTTTGCTTTGGAGGGCAGCTCTTACCTGAGCATCTGAGATGTCAGGGGGGCAGCACTCTGCTGAGATAGATATTTGCCCTTTTGGTGGGGGGGGGGAGAAGTTTGCGCTGAACCTGTCAGCTAGGATGTTGGCAATGTCTGTGGGTTTGGTGTATTTTTTGTCATTTTGGACTAATTCTGAACACATCTGGGAATTCCCACCCACGTTCCTAACATAACTAAAGAAAGCCTTGTGATTATCCTTAGTGTCCTGTGCAATTTTTCTCTCGAAGCTGGCCTTAGACGATTTTATGAGTGCCCGTAGTTTTTTGCTAATACTGATCAGAGATGCCTTCCCTTTTTGGGATTTTGCTCTATCATGTAGTAGCTTCCTCCTTCTATTGTATAGTTTGTTTATGGCTGGGGTCCACCAGACAGGACGCCTTCCTTTGGAGGATTGGGTCTTGGTTTTATTTGGGATTTCATGATCCATGCATTCCTGAAGGTGTTCATAGAATGCATTTATAAAGGATTCTGCGGTCTGGGCCATATTTTCCACAGGCTCGGGGGCTTTGAAGGATTCCACCTCAGTTTTGAGGAGTGTGAAATTTGCTTTAGAAGTTTTTCACTGTGGTTTTCTGGGCAGGGGGTGGGGTCGGGATGTGAATATCCAGTGAGATTAGTTTATGGTCTGATCTTACCAGTGAGGGATACACTTCTGGTCTGGAGCATAGAGCCCCCATGTTGGTGATGATCAGGTCCAGTATGTTTTCCCCTCTTGTGGGAGTGGTAACAAGTTGTTCCATAGCATTTGAGTTTATAAATTCTAGGAACCTTTGGGCTAGGGTGTTGGAGCTAGAGTAATGCTCCCAGTCTATGTTTGGGTAGTTGAAGTCGTCCAATATAATGGTGTTTGGAGAGACCATCATATTTTCCAGTGTTCTCAGGAAGGATGAGTGAGGTTCCTGGGTTTGGGAGGGTGGTCTGTAGCAGGCTATGAACTGGAAGGCAGTTTTACCCACTGTTAGTTGCACATGGATAGTCTCTGATGCTTTGTGCTGTGCCACCAACCTGGAGGTGTGGGTATCTTTGACGAATATTGATACTCCCCCTCCTTTTGTGGTTCAGTCCAAGTTTTGGGGCCGAAAAGCATGGTATGAGGTATAACCTGGTAGTGCTGGGGTGCTCTCGGGAGCCTTAAACCAGGTTTCTGTTACTGCACAGATATCGATGTTCTCCATGCTAAGGAGAGTTTCGAGTGTGTGCATCTTGAGGTTTAGACTTCTGGCGTTGAGTAGCATTACTCTTAGTTTCTTATCCCTTGTGATACCTATGGAGGTGGGTTTGTCTTTTGAGCCTTGCCTACAAAAGGCACTATGGGGGTGGCAACAGCCTTTGCCAATTTCCAAAAGCCCAGCGAAGCATCATGGCTTGTCGAGCCTGTCATCCCAGGCTGACAGGCATTGGATCCCATTTGAATGACACCAATACTTAAGCCAATTGTTGAAATTGATCATCTTGTCTTCATATTGTGGCATCATTCTTGCTGAGGGTAAGATGCTACTCAAGGTCAGGGTCATACCAGCCTGGGCTACATGCTCAGAGAGCTCCTCTATGTCTCTTTTCATGTAGTCCAGGGAGGTACATCTCAGGTCATTAACACCAGCATGGACAATGACCGAGTCATATTTGTACTTGCCTTGGAGTGACCTGAGTGCTTGTGTTATGTGGTGGATCCTAGTGTCTGACAAGCAGCTCACCATGACCTTCTCCTTGTTCAGCCTGGTGAGCAGGACGTCAGTGTGCCTGACAATAGAGTCACCTATTACAACTGTATCAGGTGTGTTGTTTAGCCTTAAGGGCTGTGACTGTTCGGCACACTGGTTTTGTGAGCTATGTGTTGCACTTGTTTTGTTTTGGGGTAGCGGTTGCTTGGGTGTCTGCTTTGGAGGTCTCTGCTGCTTAGGCAGATTTTTATTTAGAGCCTCCGAGTATGTTTTTGTGTGTTTATGTGTTTGGTTTGCTGTCGTGGTAGGTCTATGTGAGACTGGAATTGTAGTGAGTGTGGTTTCCTTCTCCTCCTGACTGGTTATGCCAGTATTGAGTTGAGAGAGCTTAGCTTCCAGTTTGGCTATATGGTTGCATCTCTCACATGTGTTGGAATTTGTTGGGAGGAGGAGAGGGTTGTCTGTGTACATGAGGCAGTTGTAACATTGCCTCAAGATTCCCAGATTCACTAGCTGGACCAGAGAGGAGATTGACAACTGACCTTTGGACATGCTAGAATAGTATTGGGAATTCCTTTATAATTGAAAAAAAACAGCCAATGGGGAATAAGGTACTCAAGAGGAGTTTGTGAGGGTGTAGTGCTTTTAATTTGTTAGTACTGACTTATATAAAATTGCTTTAGTGAGCAAGTGCCAGGCTTTAGAGTAGGAATAGGGTGTTTATTATGAGAACTAGATCAGTTCTAAGGGAAAAAGTGAAGAGCAGACTTTGTGGAGCCGAGAATGGTTTAAACCCAATTAAGCGGAGCTGCCCGATGCTGCTATGCAAAATCGTGCAAAGCCGCCAAAGCGGGTTTTATACAGGGGACTTGAAAGAGCTAGAAATTGGCCCAAACGGCCAATAGACTAACAGATTCGTATGCTGGGAACACTCCTCCAGGGATAGATAGGCTGCTCTAAGCTCCCCACTGCCACTGTTGAACAAAGAAGCCTCCCTGTATCCAAGAAAGGAAATGGGCAACACAGGAACTTTCCAAAAGTCCAGAATACAGCAAAGCCTGTATTTGGACTACTCTAGGTCAGGAAAGATGGGAAACAATGATAATTTTTTTTTTTCTTTTTTGCAACAAACAGCAGGAAAATACAATAAATAAGTAACACAGGCTAGCACACTTGAGTGTGTAGCCTCAGCAGGTAAATGTAACAAACAGGACAAACTTTAAAAGTGCAGGTGCAAAAACAACTTTAAACAGTTTAAAACAGTTCAAGAAGCAGAAATACTTGCAGTTTATCTAGATCGGACAGTCGCCCAGGTAGTAGCAGGAAATAAAAACACTTTTATCAGGTTAGCAGCTGCTCTTTTAGCCTCTCTGCTGCTAGCACCACTCTGCAGGACCACGAGGAGCTTGGCTGAGTAGTAACAAGTGCAAAAACCGTGCCAAAGCGGTATACATGGGGACTTGAAAAAGCCAGAAATTGGCCCAAAACGGCCAATAGACTATCAGATTCTTGTGCTGGGAACACTCCTCCATGGATAGATAGGCTGCTCTAAGCTCCCCACTGCCACTGGTGAACAAAGAAGCCTCCCTTTATCCAAGAAAGGAAATGGGCAACACAGGAACTTTCCAAAAGTCCAGAATACAACAAAGCCTGTATTTGGACTACTCTAGGTCAGGAAAGATGGGAAACAAGGATAATTTTTTTTTCTTTTTTGCAACAAACAGTAGGAAAATGCAATAAATATGTAACACAGGCTAGCGCACTTGAGTGTGTAGCCTCAACAGATAAATGCAATAAACAGGACAAACTTTAAAAGTGCAGGTGCAAAAACAACTTTAAACAGTTTAAAACAGTTAAAGAAGCAGAAATACTTGCAGTTTAGCTAGATCGGATAGTCGTCCAGGTAGTAGCAGGAAAAAAAACACTTTAATCAGGTTAGCAGTCGCTCTTTTAGCCTCTCTGCTGCTAGCACCACTCTGCAGTACCACGAGGAGTTTGGCTGAGTAGTAACAAGGGCAAATACCACGCCAAAGTGGGTTTTATACAGGGGGACTTGAAAGAACTAGAAATTGGCCCAAAACGGCCAATAGACTACCAGATTCTTGTGCTGGGAACACTCCTCCAGGGATAGATAGGCTGCTCTAAGCTCCCCACTGCCACTGGTGAACAAACATTCTGCTTTCCGTGTAGATTGTGTATCAGTAATTGGTAAAAAGATTGATACTGTAGATTTATTAACAAGAAATTAAGTGTTTTGTACTGTCTGGATCAATGGTAAATCCACCAAGCTTAAAGTAGATGTGAAGGCTGCCAGCCTAACTAGATAGGATTTTGTAGATAATTCTGTCATTTGTAAATATTAATGTAAGCCACATGCTTGTTCTCTTAAATGTAAGTTAATTATGGTAAATGTTGACCTTCAAAAATGTAACCACACTGCCCTCTGCTGGAGGAAAGCTGAAAAGTCAAGCGGCATATAATTGTTTGATCTCAAAATTCGGAGCTGAGATGTCTGAATGAAGGAATTCTTCCTATTGTTTTGAGACCAGAGTTAATGGCTAGAATTTACATGTATGTCTTTTATTGCTCTGGCTTCCTGACCAGCTGCAAGATCAAAAGGACTGTTACACTCTGAGTTTCTGTTAGCCCGGGAAATGGAGAATAATGATGTCATCTGAAATGAGTCAGTGGTACTGTGTTATCAATTTAAGGACAGTGAGAGGGAGAATCAGAGCATTTTGGATTTGTTTTCAGAACTGATAGCATCACCAGCACTGCCTTGCTCTATATGTAATTTTATTTTAGAACTGTGTTTGCTCTTAGATATAGATAGGAAATAGGAAATCTCATCTCGCTGTTTTCTGTATTGATGTCAGAACTTTTCTACTGTATCATTTGAAGCATTTCTCTATGATCTCTGAACTCTTGACTAGCACTGTGTAGTAAGAGGTATTGTCTTGTGCTCTTATTATTTATTATTAAACATTTTTAAACCTTTCAACTGTGGCTGTTTTATGTAGAGATAGTTTAAGCTTTAGAGTACATTGCATGTATACAGTGATACTGTCCAAGCCAGCCCAAATAAGCCTTGCTGTTCATCACACTTACCATTTGGATAATAATATTGCACAGTAATAATTAGACACCCTTTGATAAGGGCCTTATTAATAGCTGATATTAGTGGTTGGTGGCAAGTGGTACTACCATATAGCCTGGGCAGAAGGGGCATAGTTGGAGAACATGTGCCAGCCTTTCCTAGGAGTGTCTGTGTGTTTGTATATAACTCATATCTCAAAGTGTGTGTGTGTCAGTTACTTGGGCAGGGACACGAAGCACTGATTAGACAGAGAGGGTGCTGGAGGGTTTTAGCTTGAACACTAGGCTGAGATCTGGACCCTATAGCCATTGGGGAGTCTTATTGGGGATCTGGAGAGAAAGGGAGAAACCATCCTCAGACTATCTGTGTTCTCTGTGTGCTTTTAAGGGAAACTGTATTTACTGTGAATGTATTTGTTATCCTTCCCAATGTGGATGCCCCTCACTCATGTTAGTGGTGAGAATTGAGGCCCCTTGATTGCTGGGCCAGTGCACAGGTGTCAAATATTAATTGTTTGGCAATGGTGGGATATCCACACCACATATTAATTGGTTGGCACATACTGATTGGCTTGTGTTGGTGTGGATAGTGAATCCCTGTAGCTTGTGTACAGTGATCACTGACGGTGTGTTTGTATTCTAAATTAGCCACGCAGTGAATATTCAGAGTTCAGTTCACAATTGTTTTATTTTTTTTGTTAGCTTAGTTAGTCAAGGAGAGCAGACAAGCATGTCAGCAGATGGGTATGGAAAGTTGACAAAGAGCCATTTGGCTGAGATGTGCTTGGCTAAGGGACTGGTGCATGGAAAACTGACTAAGGCAGACATGATTGCAGCTTTGGTCGCAGCTGCATCAGAAAACAGCAATCAGGAGGGCAATTAGACTAACAGTTAAGGTGTACAACATTCAGAGAATGGACAGCTCAACCTTTCTGCAAAGGACTTAAAAATCCATCTGGAGCTAAAGAGACTTGAGTTGGAGGCCAGGCATTTGAAAACAGAAGCAGCAGAGTGACTGAGACATCTACAGAGAATGAGAAACTGCTACACCTGGAAGCTGAGGGGAAGGACAGGCAGAGGCAGCACAAAAAGGAGATGCTGACTCTTCGCCAGAGTCATGGAGGTAATGGGGAATGGAGTAACTGGAACCCAGAAGCACAAAAGGTCAGTAAATTTCTTCCACAGTTTACATAGGGGTATAATTTTTATAGTTTCATTCATATGTTTGAGAGGGTATGTAAACAGTATGATGTTGACCAAAGGTTCTGGCTATGGTTCCTGACCCCCTTACTCCATGGTAAAGCTTTAACTATTTTGTCCAAAATGTCTGATGTTGACTGTTTTAATTACACTGCTGTTAAGAATTGTTTGTTAGAATTCTTTAAGCTAACACCTGAAACTTATAGGAAAAAGTTTTGTGAGCAAAGACGCAAGGCAGATGAAAGTGTGTGTGAATATGTTACTGAAGTGGGCACTTATTTTCATAGGTGGGTGAGTGGATGTCAGGTCACCACTTTTTGAAGGGCTGGCAGACCTTTTGGTGAGGGAACAAGCCCTTAGCACTTTGCCTGAGAACATGAGGATTTAGTTAGCTGGTAGACAATGTGTTACTTCAGAGGAGTTGGGAAAGAAGGGAGACCTATACCTAGCAAGCAGGGCATCCCTGCACAGGAAAGTTACCCCCAGTACTGATCATGCATCTAAAGGAACCCATGGTGGGCATCCCAGACTGCCCCAACAGAATCTGCCAGTAGCAGGGGAAGCCACTAGTCCAGGTACACATCCAGGACCTAGGGTTAAATGTTTTGAATGCATCCAGTGGGGCCATGTGGCATACAGATGTCCACGGAAGCAAGGGAACAAAAGGTGAGAGATCCAGTAAGTGGGAAAGACAAAATGCCAATAGTAGGTTGTCTTGAGACAACATGGGTACCAAACTACCATCCTGCAGATGTGCTAATAGGGAAGGATTTTGATAAGGCAGTACTATGTGTTAATGCAGTTACATGCAGTCAGGCTTCGAGACAAGCATGTGGGTCTGATAGCCTGGGGGAGACCCAGACAGACTGCATACTTGCAGCCAGGACTGGTGAGAGGGTTACTTTAGGGAGGAAGCTATATTGTAGCAGTGAGACTGAAGGTGAGTCATAGCTGCTTGCAGGTACTGATGCTTCCTTGGACAGAGGGACTGCAAGGGTAGAGATGAGTAGTAGTGCCCAGGCTGACAGTGAGGCATCGCTGTCAGAGGATACCAGAGTTCCTGTAGAAGGGGAGCTGGGGAAGGATACAAAGAGAGAGTTGAGACAGGCTCAACTCTCAGACTCTGCATTGCAAGGCCTGAGAGAGGTAGCTACTGAGGGACCTGATTCTCAAGGGAAGTGGGAATCTGTATACTGGGACAAAGGGTTACTGTATAGAGAGTGGACCCCTGATGGAGGGCTAGAAGGTGAGAGAATACAACAGTTGGTAGTGCCTAGAGCCTACCATCTGGCACTTCTAGCCAAAGCCAATGATATTCCTTTTGCAGGTCATATGGGCATAAAACATATAAAAAGACGTATTATGCAGAATGTCTATTGGCCTGGAATTGCCAGAGATGTAACAGGGTACTGCAGGACCTGTGAGCAGTGCCAAAAGGTAGGCAAGGCAGGAGACAAGGTGAGAGCTCCTTTGATGTCTTTGCCTGTTGATTGAGGAGCCATTTTAGAGGGCAGCTATGGATAGTATGGGGCCTCTGAGTACCCCAAGTTCCACAGGGAAAAAGTATATCCTAGTGGTAGTAGATTATGCAACAAGATACCCTGAGGTAGTGGCTTTGTACTCTATTGAGGCAAAAAAAGTGGCAAATGCTTTGTCAGAGATTTTCAGCACGGTAGGTTCCCAAAAGAAATACTGAATGTCAGAGGTGCCAATTTCATGTCAGACCTGCTGACTTGTCTGTGGAAGTACTGTGGGGTGAAGCACCTAAAGACCACCCCCTACCATCCCCATACTAATGGTCTTGTTGAGAGGTTAAACTCTACACTCAAGTCCATGCTATGGGCATTTGCAGACTAGTTTAAGAGGGAGTGAGACAAATATTTGCCCCCATTTGTTGCTTGCTTACAGAGAGGTTCCTCAGGAATCCACAGGTTTTTCATCCTTTGTGTTTCTGTATGGGCATAGGGGTAGAGGACCTCTAAATTTAATTTGTGATGAGTGAGAAGGTGAGTGTGAATGTCACAATGAGTCTGTTGTGACATAAGTCCTAAACCTCAGGACAAGGCTCAGGGAACTCATGGGTTTGGCCCAGGAGAACCTGGCAGAAACCCAACAACAGAAAAAAGTCTGGTATGACTGGAATGCTTGAGCTAGAGAGTATGCTGTAGGGCAGCAGGTAATGGTTCTCATTCCTGTCAGACACAACAAGCTGCAAGCAGCTTGGGAGGGACCCTACAAGGTGGTAAGAAAGGTAAGTGATGTTAACTACATGGTAGAACTGCTAGGCAGGAGGCAGGGGCACAAATTGTACTATGTTAACATGATGAAACCTTACCATGATTGGGAGGCCCTTGTGCTGAGTATTTGCAGTAGATTGTAGAAGGAGTCTGAGGGTGATCTGATGACTGATCTCCTCAGTGAGGCTCAGACTGACACCTCAGTGGAAGGGGTAGCAATGTCCAAGCAGCTTTTTCCTACCCAGGTTTGAGAAATCCGAGCAGTGTTACAGGAGTTTGGGGACATGTTCACTGGGAAACCAGGGTGCACCCACCTGGTGCAGCACTGGGTGTATACTGGACCCCAAAGGTCTATTAGGCAGGCCCCTTATAGGGTGCCTGAGAGAGTCAAACAGACTCTGAGGGAGGAGATACAGGAGATGTTGGAACTAAAGATAATTCAAGAATCCAACAGTCCCTGGGCCTCCCCAGTGGTACTGGTGCCAAAGGAGGATGGCAGTACCTGGTTCTGTGTAGACTACAGGAAATTAAATAGTCACACAGAGTCAGATGCTTACCCCATGCCTAGGACAGAAGAGGCTCTAGAGCAGCTGGCTGGGGATCAGTATCTTACAACCATTGATCTTACCAAGGGTTATTGGCAGGTGCCCTTGACTCCCATTGCTAAAGAGAAGTCAGCCTTTGTGACTCCATTTGGCTTGTATGAGTTCACAAAGATGCCCTTTGGGATGAAAAATGCCCCAGGGACTTTCCAGAGGCTGGTAGATCACATCCTAGCAGGAGCAGGAGGGATTGCCCTTGCTTATCTCGATGATATTACCATCTACAACCATTCCTGACACGAGCAGTTTCAACATGTCAGGGCAGTGTTGGGCAGACTACAGAAGGCAGTGTTGACCATTAAGCCAAGCAAATGTCAGGTGGGTATGGCAGAGGTCTCCTACCTGGGACATAAAGTGGGGAGTGGTACGATCTGGCCAGAACCTGCCAAAGTGAAAGCCATTCAGGCATGGCCTGCACCTGTTGCCAAAAAGCAGGTGAGGGCATTCTTAGGGATAGCAGGGTACTACAGAAAATTCGTCCCCAGTTATAGTACCATAGCTGCTATCCTCACAGACTTGACAAGGAAGAACAGGTCAGATAAGGTAGTGTGGACCACAGCATGTGAGCAGGCATTCCAGAAGCTTAAAGAAGCTTTGGAAGGACCCCCTGTGTTAGCCAGTTCAGATTACAGCAAAGAATTTGTTGTGCAGGTGGATGCTTCGAACCATGGGGAGGGGGGCTGTACTTAGCCAGATTTCTTCAGAGGAGAAGAGCACCTAGTGGTTTATCTCAGTCATAGCCTCCAAACCAGGGAGGAATGCTATCTAGCTGTAGAAAAAGAATGTCTAGCCATAGTGTGGGCACTGCAGAAACTTCAGCCTTATCTGTATGGAAAATAATTCACTGTAGTTACAGACCACAATCCCCTAATATGGTTACACAGAGCCAGCCAGCAAAATGCCAAGTTGCTAAGATGGAGCCTAGGGTTGCAAGCATATGATATGTCAGTGCAGCACCACAGTGGGCTTAGCAATGCCAATGCAGATGGGCTCTCAAGACAGGGAATGGGGTAAGATATACTCAGATAGACCTAACCCTCTCAAGCAACATTTCTCAAGGGACACTTGAAAAACTAGCTTGAGTTCTCTGGGGGGGGGGTGATATATGAAGGCTGCTAGCCTAGCTAGATAATTCTGTTATTTGTAAATATTAATGTAAGCCATATGCTTGTTCTCTTAAATGTAAGAAAATTATGGTAAATGTTGAACTTAAAATGTAACCACATTGGACTCTGCCGGAGAAAAGCTGATAAGTCAATTATTGTATAATTGCTGGATCTCAAAACTTGGAGCCGAGATGTCTGAATGAAGGAATTCTTCCTATTGTTTTGAGACCAGATTTAATGGCTAGAATTTACATGTATAAATGTCTTTTATTGCTCTGGCTTCCTGACCAGCTGTAAGAACAAAAAGTGCTGCTACACTATGAGTTTCTGTTAGCCTGGGAAACAGAGAATAATGATGTCATCTGAAATGAGTCAGGGGTACTGTGTTATCAATTTAAGGACAGAGAGAGAGAGAGAGAGAGAGAGAGAGAATCAGAGCATTTGGCATTTGTTTTCAGAACTGACAACATCACCAGTGCTGCCTTGCTCTGTATGTAAGTTTATTTTAAAACGTGTTTGCTCTTAGATATAGATAGGAAATAGAAAGTCTAGTCCAGCTGTTTTCTGTATGGATGTCAGAACTTTTCTACTGTATTATTTTAAGCATTTCCCTGTGATCTCTGAACTCTTGACTAGCACTGTGTAGTAAGAAGTATAGCATTGTGTTCTTATTATTTATTATGAAATATTTTTAAACTTTTCAACTGTGGGTGTTTTATGTAGAGATAAGTTAAGCTCTAGAGTACATTGCATGTATATAGTGATACTGTCCAAGCCACCCCAAATAAGCCTTGCTGTTCATCATACTTACCATTTGGATAATAATATTGCACAGTAATAATTGGACACCCTTTGATAAGGGCCTTATTAGTAGCTGATATTAGTGGTTGGTGGCAAGTGGTACTACTGTATAGTCTGGGCAGAAGGGGCATAGTTGGAGAATGTGTGTGTGTGTGTGTGTGTGTGTGTGTGTGTGTGTGTGTGTGTGTGTGTGTGTGTGTGTGTGTCTGTGCCAGCCTCCCCCTATCTCAGTGTGTGTGTGTGTGTGTGTGTGTGTGTGTGTGTGTGTGTGTGTGTGTGTGTGTGTGTGTGTGTGTCAGCTACTTGGGAGATCTGGACCCTATAGCTGTGCCAGTGGAGAGTCTTATTGGGGATCTGGAGAGAAAGGGAAAAAAAATCCTAGACTGTGATCTCTGTGTGCTCTTAAGGGAAATTTTACTTTACTGTGGGTGTATTTGTTGTCCTTCCCAATGTGGACAGCCCTCACTGGTTTTAGTGGTGAGGATTGCAGCTCCTTGATTGCTGGACCAGTGCATGGCTGTCACAGTAGACACTAGTTCAAAGTGTAATGTCATGTCTGCAGATACTTTTGGAAGGGTCAGAGCTGGTGAACAACTAAATGTGACTACTTGTGGGAAACCTGTTGCTTATGGAGGTGAAGAAATTCAAACCGAAGGCTCAGTAGTGCTTTCATGTTATGTGGCCAAGAGCTGTTGTAGCCTAATGTCCTATGTGGTTCAAACACCTGTGCAGTCATTATTGGGTCACAGAGACAGTTTGAAAATGAATCTGCTTTCTTTTACCAAAGAAGTTCATTAGATAAGTACATGTCCTAGTTCCAGCTTCACCGATACTAGTTTTTTAGAGTATGCTGATGTTTTCAATGACAGATTGGACAAACTTCCAGTTGTGTACTCCATGAAATTAGACTCAGAAATCAGTCCAGTGGTCAGACCAGCAAAAAGAGTTCTAATACCTCTGCAGCACAAGGTCAAAGCTCCGTTAGACAAAATGGTGCAACAAGATGTAATTTGTCCAGTTACAGAATCTAGCAAATAGGTGTCGTCCATGGTAGCAGCTCATAAGAAAGGCTCAGATGAAATCAGAATATGTACTGACCCAAAAGATCTGAATAAAGCATTGAAGAGACCACATCATCACATGCATACAGTCGAACAAGTTGCAGCCCTGATACCAAATGCCACTGTTTTTGCTATCTTAGATGCAAAGAGTTCATTATGGCAAGTGATGCTTGATCGTAAATCTTCATTATTGACTACATTCAGTAACCCATTTGGAAGATATGGATTCCTTAGGATGCCATTTGGAATAAATTCTGCAAGTGAAGTCTTCCAGAGTGCAATGGAGCAAATTTTTTCAGGCTATCCATGTGCCATAATAGTAGATGATATATTGGTCGGAGGCAATGGTGAGATAGAGCATGACAGAAATCTTAAGAGACTTTTAGACAGAGCATGTGAAGTGAACTTAAAGCTCATTCCTCTGAAGTGCAAATTCAGACTACTAGAAGTTACATATGTAGGTCATTTGTTTACAAGTATGGGCTTGAGACCAGACCCATCCAAGCAAGCAGCTATTCTTGACATGCCAGCACCAGATAATGTACAAGCTCTACAATGTTTTCTTGGTATGGTCAATTACTTAGACAAGTTTATATCAGATTTCAGTGAGTTGACAATGCCTTTGAGAGAGCTCACATGCAAAAATGTTATTTGATCATGGCTAGACCAGCACCAGAGAGCATTTGAAGTTGCTACCTCCACAACATTAAGATACTATGATGTCAACAAACCAGTGACTCTTCCCTGCAATGCTTCAAAATTTGGTTTAGGTGCAGTAATTCTCCAAGTAGGCAAGCCAGTAGCCTACACATCTAGAACATTTACCCAGACTGAGATGCAATATGCTCAAATTGAGAAAGAACTTTTGGAAATAGTGTTTGCATGTTCCAAGTTTCATGATTATATCTGTGGTCAAGAAATCCAGATTGAAACTGATCATCAACCTTTGGTCATTATTTTATAGAAGCCTATGCATTCAGCTCTAGTGAGATTATAAAGAATGATGCTCAAATTGCAAAAGTACAACTTCAAAATGGTCTATACAAAAGGCAAACTTCTTTATCTTGCTGATACCTTATTCAGAGTGCCTAGAAATACAACGGAACAGCAGAGAATTTTGTCTTTGATGTCATAGAAGTGCATGATTTTTCGACCACAAGACTTGATGAGCTATGAGATCATACAATGACTGGTCCAGTTTTGCAGAAGTTCAATTACTATATCAGTGTTGGATGGCCGTCAAAGCAACCATGTGTACCACCAGATGTGCAGTCTTACCTTCCTTACAGAGATGAGTTGTTGATGGAATATGGCATTATTTTCAGAGGTCCTAACATTGTTGTTCCTGCTTCCTTACAACAGGAATATATCCAGATTTTGCATCATGGTCACCCAGGTTCAGAATCTACTAAGAGAAGAGCAAGAGGACTAGTATTTTGGACTTCTCTAATGAAAGACATTGACAGTGTGCACTCTTCCTGTCCGGTCTGTAATAGTACTAAAGTGCATTTGCAAAGATAATCACTTCAGCTAAGTCAAATTCCTGATCTACTTTGAACTATTATAGCTACTGACATATTTGAATGGAACAATCAACATTACTTAGTACTGGTAGACTCTTATACGAATTGGTTAGAGATCGCTCTACTACCTAATCTAACTTCTAATACAGTCATTACTAAGTTGAAATGCCATTTCTCAGTCCATGGCAGTCCACACAAATTTATCTCTGACAATGGAATGCAATTCACCGTCAACTGTTTCAGAAATTTGCAAGAGAATGGGAATTTGTACATGTTACTAGTAGTCCAGAGTATCCAGAATCGAATTGACTTGCTAAACGTGCAGTACAGAGTGCAAAGCAATTACTTGAGAGGTCAAAGTGTGATTATACTGAAGTTTTTTTGAATTTACTCAATCTCAGAAACATAGCCTGTGATGATATACTTGGCTCACATGCTCAGACTTCTATCAAGGCAAACCAAAACAACATTGCCTATCAGTTCTAGTTTATTGAGGCCTAAAGAACAACCAAGCAATCAAAGCTCAGTTATATAGAAAACATTCTTTCCAAACGTTCAGCTATGACAAGTCGACCAGATTTCTTCATCTGTTAAAAAAAGGAGAGACAGTGAGGATGCAAACAGTGAAAGGTTTCGACCGGAGTGGTCAAGTAATGAGTATTTGTGCAGATCCGAGATCCTATTTTGTTAAATCCAAGGCTATGGAGTACAGGAGAAATCACAGACATCTTCTTCCTGTAGCAGAACCACTATTACAGCATCATACCTGTGACAAAGACTAACTCTCAGAGCAATCCAGATGATATTCCATTTCCAGAAAGTGTCTTGACTCCTGGTACTGTTCCGGCAGATGATTCCTGTGTTCCTAAGATTGAAGAGTCAGCAGAGACAATCCCAGTTGCTAAACTGGATCCCACATTTTATGTCACATGATATGGTCCCATTTCAAAGCCTGCTGTGAAATACATAGCAACTTGGACATAGTTTCTTATATGTATCTAGCTCTGTATGATTGCATGATGAAAATCATTTCTATGTAAATTGCATATTCATTAATTTCAGTGACAATGTCTAACTCATTTTCTCAAAGAGAGAGGATATAGAATAACAGGTGTATTGTACCTTTAAGAAGCATTTCCAAGATCTGTGTGTGCATATAAATACCAAGCATGTGTTAGCATCAGTGCCATTTTAAAGGTGCAGCCAGAATGTAAAGGCTCCAGGGCCATTAGCCTAGTACACACCTATGAACCTATGTGCATGATAGCTAATCCGTTTATAACTTATAGCTTATAACATATAGTTACTTAACCTCAAGCGACAATTACCTTTACAGCTTATCCAGAAGGCAGATGGTGTTACTTTTTGACCAATCACCCTAATTTGTTAACTTTAAACAAACTCATTATTTGATTATTGCTGGTAACTAGAATGCTGTACTTGACCCCAACACAGACTTATCTAATAAAACTCGTTATACTTTCATCTCATATCACAGCCAATTCAGAGATATGACACAGTTTTTGTTTTACACACCCTTAAAAATCTAAGAAATGTAACTTTTTTTCATCTAGACACAGACCATAGTCTAGAACTGACCTTTTCCTAATTTCTGAAAAATTGATTAATAATGTTTCTTATTGTACTACTGATTCCAGATGCTTTTCTAACCATTCCAAAATTTCTCTAGCCCTTAACAGCCACAAAATGTTTAATTTTTCCTATTCCTGGATAATAAACTCTTTACTTTTACATAAAGATGATGTCAGAAAAGAAACACAGTATACTCTTCAAAGCTTTCTATACAATTTCCTTAATGAATCTACTGACTTGCTCATTCATTGGGCAGCCTTAAAGACCAGCTTAAGGGAATTTTAATTGCTAAAACTTCTTGTTGTAACAATCTTTTAAAACAAAAATAGTATGATCTGAAAACAAGCTTGCTAAACTTGAAACTCAACTGCTAATAATTACTTGTAAAGAGATAGAACATCAAATAAAAGAAATACAAACAAATCTGAATGTGTTTTATGAGGAGCAGTTTTCATGTCATGAACATAAGATGATAGCTAGCGCTATATTCTATATCTTCTAGATCATTGGCAAAATTTATAAAGATCCATTCTTTGCCCCCATCCATCTCAGAACTTTGTATTAATAGATCCACTGTTAGTTCACATGAAGGCATCATTGTAAATTTTGTTAAATTATGTTCGCGATTATATAACTACTACAAAGGATCATCCAAATTCAGGCCTACTTACTTTCTTAAATCACTTATTACTTCCAAACATTAGGCAGAACACTACAATTTATTAACTAAACCTTTTACTATTTCTGAAACCTTTTTTTTCTATTACAGATTTAATAAAGGATAAATCAGCAGGACTAGATAGGTTCACTGCTGATTTCTATAAGCTCTTCTCAGATATTCTCTCTAAAATCTTAGTTATATTATGCAATTATATCGGCAGGTATTACATTTCTGACATTTACCTTAATCAGTACAAGACTATCCTTATTCCCAGACACGATAAAGACTCCAAGGTTCCCTCAAACTATAGACCTATTGTCTTGAGAAACTATGACTTAAAAATGTATACTTTGAATTTATGCTTCAGTTTTAGCTTATAGATCAAAAGTCATCCTCCTGTCTTTAGCCTTTGTGTTCCAATCAGGTTTTTGAAAGAATAGATAGGTTAATGACCATACCATACCTCTGGAGTCTTTACAAAGGATAACTTATAATGTTAGCATTATTCTTTTTATGTTTTAGCAATAGTCACCTGCAAAGCTTTTGATAGAATTTATCATCATTTCTTTTTTGCAGTTATGGACAAGTTAGGTTTCCATCACAAATGTATTAATTATACTCAAGTCCTGTCTAAAAATCTTCTACTAGACTGTATACAAGTGATTTTTATTCCCAACCTATTTATATCAAGAATGAGGTTAGGCAGGGCTGCGCCCATTCTTCATATCTGCTTAAGTTATACATTGAACCCTTGCTTGTTCACCTTACATGACACACTTATTATAATTCCCTTCCACCTATTTAAATTAAGTCTTCCTTTAACTGCATATGCAGGTGATTTAAATATTTATTTCTACTCCCTGTCTTCTGATATTCCAAAAAAAGTCTTAATAATGTTAGGCTAAATTTTCAAAAATCAGTATTTTTTTCTCTATCAAGATACATTCAGGATGTCCTGAGCATAGATCTCTCCATAAAATATTTAGGCATTATCTTTCAACAAAACCAAACCTTAAATTACTGTTCTAATATAATCAGAGCTTGGTTTTCAGATTATCTGTGTCATTGATAGATGGTCTAAATTATCCTTTTCCTTTTTATCTAAAATTGCAATTATAAAAATGAACATATTCCCTAAACATTTTACTCTATACCCTCTACTTGTTATAAAATACTTTCTGGGATGTAACCTGTACTCTTGCAAAATTTATATGCACTTCAAAATCAGTATGAGTCACCTACAATAAATTAACTTCACACAAACTTATGGAGGTTTCAATTTGCCAGGTTTCTACTTATACTAACTAATAATAAACTCCAGCAGACTATGGAAAAAAATTTAATTCAGTCCAGTGGATAATGTCTGGGTGTGTGCATGGGCTAGATTATGGGTAGCAAAATTAAAACATACAGTTCTGATCATCATGAGCTTCCGTTCCTACAAATTAAAGAACTTAAGCAACTAAAATCGTATGTTTTTGTTAAGCCTTATTACAGCATTCAACAAGCTTCTTACAATAATGTCTTGCTCTGTTCCAACCATTTCATTTAAATCCAAATTTTAAACGGAACAATAAAATGCTTGATTTGATAAACTACCTGTAAGACATTAAAGTATCTTAGACTTTTATTCAATGCCACCTCTTACTATGGAACAAATCAAATTAAATTTAAATCTCTACAGGAGACACACTGCACTAATTAATCAAGTTCTATATTTGGTTCAACATAGAGTTTCAATTATGCCTAATTTAGAGCATTTGCTAACTTTACAAAACCTCTCTTTTCCATAGTTACTACTGATAAAGCTATATCCAGCTGCTATATGATGATCATCAGCTATAAATGTCAAGACAATTACTTTATATCTTCACATTGAACTGGACATAACATTATCTATAGTGGTCACTGATGCTCCAGCTCTAATTAAGACTAATTTGAAACACACACTCCTATAGAAACTATATTTCTCTCAGTTTATGGTTCTGAACAATGCACATTTTACCCTTGAAGAGAAAGCAAAACTTTTTGCTGATCTTTCCCCTAGTTATTCTGCTTGTAAGATTAATCATTTTTTGCATGTTTTTGGGACTATGAGTTTCCCAAACACTTATGGAATACACTTCAGCTTGAGGTTTATAAAGCTGGTTTTATGGATTTAACAAAAATTGGCGCTTGCCTTATTGCACATTCCTCCCAAAAATAGATTTTATAGTTACTTGTATTTTCACCATCATTTGTCTGCTCATTAAATTTTATATTACAAAGAATTGGTTACACCCAAAGGATTTAAACTGGCCAAATTTTAAGTCACTTTTCATTATATCAAATACCTAAAATTTTTACCAAGTACTAAATACCCAAAAATCTTGGCCAAAAATGTTGTAGAAGTGATTTTTTTCACACTGTTTTTTAAGATTCTCTCGCTTATTTTAATGCACTCTTTACTTTATACCTGCTTGCTATACATTTAACTTTTGACAGTTATTTGTATAATAGTACAAATGTTGTAAATAGTTGTGTATATTATGGCTTCACTGTTTAAAAGTTTGTAATTAGCATGCTAGTATTTAGTGTTGTTGGAAAATGTCAATATTTTTTTTTAGGAAAAAAATCATGTGAGATAAGGGGGATTCAAAAACATTATGTGATGGGTTAAATCAAGCCTAGAAATATAGACAGATGTCCAAAAGTAGGGACATCCTGTGCAGGGATAAATCAAGCCTAAAAATGGGAATAGTCCTCCAAAATAGGGACAGTCGAAAGGTCTGATTAGAAATTCCCTGTATTCTTTAACAAATGTACAGCAGTGAATACAGTGCTGGCTGATTGTTTAGGTTCAGTAATGCTGTCTGTAAAGGATTTTAATTCACAAAACCTGTTTTGGATTGTGGGCTAACATGGTCTGCTTTTTCCTGAGTTATGTAGCCTTTGCTAACTTAGTAACAATTCTGACCTTGTTCTTGATATGGTTGTATCTTTTGTGTAGATGTTTGTTTGTCTATTTTTTTGTTTGTGGGCCATTGTTTACATTCCTTCTAGGATAAATCTTTAGGTTTAAGTAAGTGTTTAAGTTCTACTGGCAGCCAGGGGCATTTCCAAATTCTTCCCCTCCTTTTTAACTTTGGAAAGATATAGTCCTAAATTGGATTCAGTACTTGTCAAGGAAGTGAGTTAGAGCTGTGTCTGGATCTGGACAGTTATGGTACATTGAGCAGTCAGTGCTGCTTGGTATACATTTAGCAGCTGTTGTTTACTTTCTGAGACTTGTCTGAAACTTATGATGCAAGGTATTTTTTTATTATTTTAAAGGATCAACTGGATTGAACTGGGCAGTGATTGCTTAAATTATTAACTAAGATAAAACCCTTTTGCATCTTTCCTCTATGTTTATAATTATGAGGTCAAGAATAGAGTCATTGCCTGACAGGAGATATACACAGCTGTTGGAAATTCTGTGTGTATGTGTGTTTTCACCAACACAGTGTGCCTGATAAATATTTTGCAATTTGTATGCCCACTGGGGATTTTATCATGCTCTACAGAATTCAAAAAATGTGCCAAATAATTGAAGATAGGATGCTAGTGGTTTCCTCTTTCTTGTTTTGGGAAGCTCACAGTCACAGAAAAAAGTAAGGCTGAGTGGGGTACAGAACTGACTGGAATGAAGAGTGAAAGAACATGTGAAAGAAGGTAAAGTGGGATATAAGTACCTTGAGTGATTAAAGGGATGCTAATGAAAGGATCAAATGAATAGTGAAAACAAATACATGGGTTTGAGACAGCTGTAGATGGGGATTGTAAAAGACATCAGTAACTTATGGTTTAGAAGAATGCGTAATGTGATTAGTGGGGAAAGAAGACTGTTTGAAGGATGAAGTATTCCAGAGGAGCTTCAGCTGGGTATATAGCACATATTGGCCTAGTTCACTGAAGGTATGTGAGGAAAGTAGGTATTAAGCATCATAAAAGACAAGGGATAACTTAATTGTAGTAAATAGTTGCTAGATATTGCAAATATTTAAAGCAACTAAAGTAAGGGATGCATAGATGAAGTTTTAATTAAGGAGTGTGTCACCCAACTTTTCTTTTGCCTTAAGAGGAAGAATTATATTGTAACATATGCAATTACTGAATAATGACTGGGAGTTAGAAAAAAATGTGCTCACATAAATTACAGTGGACAATTGTTGCAGAGTACTTGAACACAGAAAATGCAATTCATGTTTAGCCACAATGAGGAAGACCATGGTTATACCACAGATATCTGTGTGCAGCATAAGAAGAGTGCTATAGTCATATGGTGTGTCATTGTAATTTTGAATACATTAAATCGAGCTCCCTTCTGCCAGTCCTGGTAATTGTCCTGTGCTGTTGGATCCACATGGAATGTAGGTATAAGTATCAAAGCTATTATTCAGAGAAAGAGACAGAGAAAGAGACAGAGAAAGAGAGTTTACCAGCTGCCAGGGGTCTTGCTGAATCACTCTTTCCCATAATAGTAGGGCATATTGTTTCCAGGCTGTGTGTATACGTGTGTGTGTGTGTGTGTGTGTGTGTGTGTGTGTGTGTGTGTGTGTGTGTGCACGTGTGTGCACGCATACAAGCGCATCAGTTTGTATGTGTTTGTGTGTGTATATATGTGTCTATGAGTGTGTGCATATCTGTGTGTGTGTATCTGTGTGTATGTGTTTGTGTGTGTGTGTGTGTGTGTGTGTGTGTGTGTGTGTGTGTGTGTGTGCATGTGTGTGTGTGCTTGTATGTGTTTGCGTCCGTGTGTGTCTCTGTGCATGCGTACATGTGTGTGTGTGTGTGTGTGTTTGCATGTGTGAAGATGTATATAGTGACCACCAGCACAACCTCTCTATTTCACTCCAAAACTTTTTTTTTAAACAACTTTATTGAATTATCACTTCTGACATAGGCACATTCACATTTATATAAAAGTAATCGAACTGTATTTACAAATTAAAATTAACAAACATTATGCTTCAACTATACTACACATCTTAAGCACAGAATTTAAAAAGCTTGACAATAAAATGCTTTATAAATAAGAGATTGCTTATTTTTATCTGTAGTATATGAGAATATTTAAATTTAGAATTTACACAGTTTTTAAGCCTCTCATGCCATGCGATGTGCTAAGTTCCTGACTGAAAGACTGATGTGTCTGAGGATTGCATTTATATTATATAGTACAAATGATAGACCATTGCAACAAGTTTAGTAAAGCAGCATTATGTTCTAGGTTGCCCAACATATTTAAATCTGGACAGAAGTGGAACAGAGGTCTCCCTATGGGCTGTTGTTTAGTTAATACTCAGTTATTAGCTACTCATAATGCTGAAGTCTTTGCATGTCAAAGCTTACATTATTGTATGTTTTATAAGGTAATGTGACTTACAGGAAAGGGAACAGCTGAGATTTTTTTTAATTTCCTTTTTATCCAAGTTTCTGCAGTCTTGGAGGTAGTATGTTTAGACATTGGGGTGTAGTGAGACAAAAAGCTTTTATTACTTTATAATATTCTTTCTGTTGACAGTTACTGTACTTACAATGCTTTTTTTGGGGCGTTATGGCCTCTTTGTAGCAGGGGATCAAAGGCTGGAATAAGTTCTGTCGGAGTGGGACTTTAGCAAATGTCCTGCATTTGCCACTGATCATAGCATCATACTTCTGAAAAATGATTTGCTTTTATAGAACAATAGTGCTAGTCAGAATCATTGTGATTTGTTTATGTATTTAGTTGCATATAATTTAATCGGGTCAGTGGACTGGTCCAGGGACCCTTTTTAGCCACATCCCAAGACAGTAGGCAGAAATACTAGTACAGACTTATAAATCTAAAACACATTTGCAAACTTATAATGAACAATACAACTGAAGCCAATGAACATTGCAAGAACATGTAATAACATTTCAGATAGAAAGAAGGAGCAGTAACACAAGTGGTACACAAATAGACATTTCCAGGACATTAGCAGCAGAAATGTGCACCACAAATACAGAAGCACAAGAATAAACATTTCAAATGTAAAGCAAAAAGCAAAGTACATCTGGACCACAATAAAACATTGTATAAACATACAGTAGCCCCATCGCGAATATTTTGAATATGAAGGAAACAGAAACATATCTAATTAATTATGATCCATGTGTCAGATATATCTATATCTATATATATATATATATATATATATATATATATATATATATATAATAAATATCCATGTCAGTTAAGAAGCATTAGGTGATTAGCAAAATAGCTGCAAGTGACAATAGAAGTTGCAGAGAAATGAATATGAGAATGAGAAAGTGAGTGTTCCAAAGAAGTGGCATTAGCATGAAAAAGTGACAAGGAAGAGGAAAAAAAATGGAAAAGGCCAACTTCAGGAATTACAGAAAGGAATAAGACCACTATTTTGATTTGCTGTGATTAAAAAATCTGTTTTTTTCTTAAGGTGCAATGCCCAATGGAAGTTCAATTAATGAAGACGATCCACTCTCTTATGGTGAAGTGATGCCAAATATTCCCGACTCATTACTTCAATCACTTAGAGTACACAAGAAAATGTCTAGCAGGTAAGAACTCAACAGGCTTTGTTAAAAATTAGTAATGGGGCAGTGTATTATTAAACTAAATTAGAAAACAAATATAATATACTTCTGCAATGATTAGTCTCCTTAACACACACTTTGTGAAATGTAAGTGAAGTAAGGAAGTCAGTAAACACACTTCCGGGAACTGGCAAGGCCACACTAGCAATAAAAGCCAATAAACTTCAAAGATACACAAACATGAGATAATGTGCTAAATTATCTAAAGGATGCTTCTTCATTTAACTGTGTCTTTTTCCATTCCTAACCTATCAGACGTACGTCATATGGATAGAGCCACATTTTCACAAAACAGGTTTGTGTAGTCAAAAATCAAGATACTGTTTGATGCTCTTTGTCTTTTTTTATTGTATTATTTTTTATACAAATCCTACTTTTTATTTTGTTGTAATATTTCTACAATCTAGAAACTATGTCATTTATCACTATAACTAGCATATACCTTCAGTGGAATATAACATTATTCCAGGACAATCACTATAGGCAAACCCCTGTATTTTTCTTTACTGATAGTAATAATATCATCCATGTAGCACCCAGTGAATGTTGCATCCTTCAAATACTCTTTTCACAGCCTTTAATCTTCCTTGTAAGTTAAGTAAGCACACGCAAGGAGCCATGGCAGTAACCATGGCTGTGCCCTTTACCTGCAAAATTCATCACCACCCATGAGCATGTTTTTTTTTCACAAAAATTTAAATTAAAATTGTGCCATTTCAACAATGATGACTGAATATGTGGAGCATTTTTATAACAATCATCAAACCTTTCCTTTCTGTGTTTAAGGTTAATACAGGGCATTGATATCAGAAATCAAAAATAACCAGACTCCGTGACTTCTAACTTACTTATCTTTTGAAGGACATCCCCTTAACCAGTATAAAACCACTTGTTTGCTTTACCAAAGGTTTTAAAAGATGGTCCGATAATGGAAGTGGGCTGTATAATAAACCCCTACATACTATACTTCTTAAAGGATAGTTAAATATAAATTTTATGTATGTTATGAATACAATAAATCAAGGAACTTGAGGATGGACGTCTTAGAATAACTATATAAACTTTCTGAAATGTCACTGTTGAAAGGCAGATCCTCTAGCCATTGTTTCTCTTCATTGTGAATATAAATCACAAGTTTCCTGACTTATTTTGCTATATATGTAGTTATCCTTTTCTATAGTCTCTATGCCCTTATTATATTAATATTTATGTTTTTATGCTAATCCTTACGCATGATGACAGAGGTCTCCCCTTTTTCATTCCTTTTAAACATGGTGATGTCTCTTGCTTTTAACTGTATCAAAGGCCTGTTTTTTTTTCTCTCTTCAAATTATGATATCCATCTGCTTTATGCAAATCTGTACTTCTCAACTCATTTTCACATAATGTCTGAAATAGTTGCATTGAAGGGTGAAGTGAGCGGGGTATGATCTGATCAGATGAGAATATCATAGGACTTCCTTTTGATGTTTGCAAATAAAAACATTTAAATTAACATGGTTCTTACATAACTCTAAAAATCTAGCGATATTGAAAAGATATCAATTACATAAGCGGGTAGAAAAGATTTGGTCAAAAAATTCAGTTCATTTTCTGTCAATTTAACACCTGAAGCATTAAAATCTTGGTGATAATGATTCATCATCACATTTCCTGAGAAGTTATTCCCCAAACTATTAAAATTATTAATATCACAGTTTTCTCAGTATTTATTTGTATGTTTGTGCCTTTTGATGGGTGTATATTTTCCCTTGAATTCCCCATGCCACATGAAATTTCTTCCTTTTTTGTTATTTACTTACCAGCTCAACATAAGTTCTTTTTATGAAGTGCTGCATTGCATACATTCAAGTCAACATAATGGGCCTGATTCCAAAAGACTTGCTATCAGTAAGTGACCACTACTTACACTGACATCAGCCTGAGAACAGGACTTTTGGCATTTGATCTGCAGTGTAAGCCTGCTTAAAGATAGGCCTTACAATGAAGCAGGCCACTTACACTGAGTTTTTGGAATCAGGACAGACTTACATTGAGAGCAAGTATTTTGGAATTTGACTCCCAGTGAAAGCTTATTTACAGATGGGTCTTACACTGAAGTAAGTCACTTGCACTGAAAGCAAGTCTTTTGGAATCAGGGCAGACTTACACTGAGAGAAACACTTGAAATCTGGTCCAAATAGTAAGCCTGTTTATAGTTAGGCCTTACATCAAAGTAAGTCACTTAAACTGAGATAAACCCTTTTTGAATTTTCCCAATGTATTTAACATGTTTGTGTTACTCTGCCTCTCCATAATGCTAATCAGTTGCAATAACCCAAAAGTATCCAAATTATTTGAACTGCAGTCACTTTGTTCCACATTATTTATTATTCATTGTATTGTGTGAGTTAGGTGGTGCTGCTGTAGCGTTGTCGCCTCACAGTTAGACGTTGCCCGTTCGATTCTCAGTGCATCTTCTGTGTGGCGACATGTGTGAACGGGTGTTCCTTCGTTGAAGGTTGTGCGTTAGGCCTGGCAAGCCAGCACGTAAAACTCTACTGCCAATCATTAGCGGACTGGCATTCCGCTGTGGCGACCCCTAACCGGGAAAAGCCGAAAGACACAAACAAACATTGTGTGAGTTACCTTCTTCTGCATCTAGTATAACATTGGCTTAATTAACATCTTCTGCTTCCTCACCTTCATGAGTGGTAAAGTTAAACTTATTCCTTTTAGCATCTCCTTTGATTCAAAACACACACACTCATATGTATATACACACAAACAGACAAGACACACACACACACACACACACACACACACACACACACACATATATATATATATATATATATACACACACACACACACACACACACACACACACACACACACACACACACACACACACAGACAAACAAGACACACACATGCACACGCACACACACAGACACACACACACACAGACACACACACACACACGCACACACACACACACACACACACACACACACACACACACACACACACACACACACACACACACACACACACACACAACTTTAAAGAAATATAAAAAGTCTTCTTTGCTAAATATGTTTTTTCTTTTATTACAGCTCACCAGCCCTAACAGAAAAAGAGGTTGAGGTGAGTGACTTGTGATTTTTTCATCATGGTTTAACATGTATGTTATTACCTGTTTTACTACATGGCATAAAGAATATGATGAAGAGGATAACAAGAATCGTTTGTCTCATGTATTCAAAAGAGACAATAAAGCGGTGTATAAGTTCAAGATATTTATTGGACATAAACATTGTCACGACCTGTAAATGGAACTTGTATACTCAAGTTAACTGAGTCACACATTACTTCAAACACATTTCCATTCATGCCTGCACTCACTCTGGCTGTCTGTACAAAATGGCACTGTTCTCGCACATGCTCAGTACTTATATGCACGTGCTATCTGGCTACAGTGGCTCAGCAGGAACATTACACTCGATCTACATCCTCACTCTTTGATTTGTTCAACATGCAGTAGGAGATCAAGACAATATATATGCTAGATAACATTTCAATATTCATAACAATCAAACTCAAGTCCAAGTCTCTGTGTATTTTAGATTGGGTCTGGAAATTGTACCTGATTTGGTTACATAAAAGCTTTGACTGGGTTTAGCAACAGGGATAGTCTCTGGGGAATTCTTCTCAATAGGAACTTCAGGGATAACATCAGGATTATTTGAGGAAAACAGACTGTCCTGAGAAATGGGAACAAGTGTAAGGTCACTCTGAGAAGTTGAGTCTTTGGCACAGGCAATCTGCTGAATCATTGGTTCCGAAACTGGAAGTATATGTCTTTGGTTTCTTCTAAATTCCATTCCCTCTGATTGAACAATATAAGGTCTCAGTTCCTCACAAACATTTTTGTTAATACCCACTCGGTCATATCCTTTGATTGTTTGCATCCTTACAATTTCCCCTTGTCTTAGTGGTCTAAGAGGTTTGTTAGACTTATCATAGTACAACTCTTGTGACTGATGTTTCTTCAAAAGTTGGGTTTTTATCACTTTGTTGTTCTTTGCATTTGGAATCAATAGTTGTTTACTGATCAGTAAGGTTGCTTTCATCTGTCTAGACATCAGTCTCTGAGCAGGTGAACCAAGCAAGTTATCTTGGGGAATGTTTCTGACATTGAGAAGGTTAAGGAAACGTTAGTACCATCTCTCTTAGATTTCTCTAGCAAACATTTTGCACTTTGGACTGCATGCTCAGCTAGTCCAGTTAACTGTGGGCACTCAGGACTATTAGTAACATGAACAAAGTCTCAAGCCACAGCAAATATCTTAAACTGCTGCCATTGTCACATGCAACTTTGTGTGGACTACCATGCACAGAAAAATGTCTCTTCAATTTTGTAATGACAGTGCTGGACGTTAGAAGAAGAAGGGCAATTTCAAACCAATTCAAGTAAGAGTCTACTAACACTAAGTAATGTTAACCATTCTATTTGAAAATATCAGTACCAACCGTCAACCATGGTAGTTCAGGAATCTGGTTGAGATGAAGTGGTTCTTTTTGTTGGTGCAATTTAGTACTATTGCAAACAGAACATGTTAGAGATTTCCTCTCTATATCTTTTGACATAGAAGGCCAAAATACTATGCCTCTTGCCCTTCCTTTGGTAGAATCGGTACCCAGGTGCTCATGATGTAAGATCTTGATATATTCCTGTTGTAATGCTGTAGGAATAAGTACTTTTGGACCTTTCATGATGATGCCATCTTTAGTCACGAGCTTGTCAAGTGGTAGACTGGTTTGTCACATTGGCCATGCTTGATTGATAACGTGTCAACTTCTGAAGAACAGAGTCTAGAGCTGCGTGTTCCTTAAGTTCATCAAGACATGATGAGGAAAAATTTTTGACTTCCATGACTTCTAAGTCTGGTTTCTCATTGTTGTGCTGTTCTGTTGTTTGTCTGGGTGCTCTTGATAAAGTATCAGCCAGGTATAAATATTTGTCTAGACAATATTGACATTGTACTTTTGCAATTTTAACATCATGCATTGCAGACATGCTGGAGCTGAATGTATTGGCTTTTTTAGAACTGTTACTAGAGGCTGATGATCAGTCTCTATTTGAACAAGTTTGCCATAAATATAATCATTGAACTTCGAACATGCGAACACTATTGCCAAAAGCTCTTTTTCAATTTGCGCATATTGCATCTCAGTTTGGGTTAAAGTCCTGTATAGGCTACTGGTATGCCTTCTTGAAGACATGTTGCACCAAGACCATACTTTGAAGCATCACATGAAAGAGTTGCTGGTTTGAGAACATCACAGTATCTCAAAGTGAGTGGACTGGCAATTTTCTGTTTCAGAACTTCAAATGCTCTTTGGTGTTGTCCTGACCAGGACCAGTTTATATTTTTGCATGTCAGCTCACGTAATAATGCTGAAAGTTCACTTAAGTCTGGGATGAACTTTCCTACATAGTTGACCATACCAAAAAAACATTGCAAAGATGTGGCATTTTCTGAAATTGCTTAGACGGATCTGGTTGTAAACCAGAACTAATAAACAAATGACTCATGTAAGTAACTTCTCTCAGCTTAAATTTACATTTCTGAGGATTCAGTTTAAGACTGACTTTACGTGCATGGTCTGGAGCTGTCTATCATGTTTATCTTCACCATTGCCCCCAATAATAATATCGTCTACTAAGATAGCACATGGATAACCTGAAAAAATTTTCTCCATAGCACACTGAGAGACTTCACTGGCAGAATTTATCCCAAATGACTTTCTCAAAAATCTGTACCTTCCAAATGGCATACTGAAAGTAGTTAACAATGAAGATTTGTAATCCAGCGAAATTTGCCAAAATTAACTTTTTGCATCTAAGACTGAAAAATAGTGGCATTTGGCATGAGAGCTGCTACATCTTCTAATATGTGCTTCGGACAATGAGGATGTTTAGGAGGTTTGTTTAAATCTCTGGGATCAATACATATTCGAATATCATCTGAGATTTTCTTATGAGCTATGACCATGGAGGAGACCCATTCAGTCGGTTATTTTTCTGGAGTAATAACACCATTTTGTCTAGTGATATATTTTACTTTACTCTGCATTGCTACTGGAATCTTCATTGCTGGCCAGACAACTGGGCTTCCTTCATGGTTTAACCTCATGGAATAAGTGACTGGTAGCTTGCCAAGCTCGCCTTTGAAAATATCAGCATAGTTATGAAAAATATTCTGTGTAAAACTGTTGTGGTTGTTCAGACTTATATGGTGGACTTCGATATTGAATGTATTAGTCCTATTCTCAAACTATCTTTGAGGCCTAACAGTGACTGCATGTGTCTTTTGACTATGTAAAACTGCAAGTCATAGCTGTTCCCAGCAGAATGGAATGTGAGAACTTCTGCGCCATCAGTTTGAATCTCTTCACCACCATAAGGAACAAGTTTCTTACACTTTGCTGAATCAAGTTTTTCACCAGCTCTAACTGTGGCAAATATTTGTGCTGATAGGTCAGTACAAGGCTAACTGCCCGTCTGGGCCATTTCAAGCCTAGCCAATTAGCCCATGTGAGAATCAAACCCTGCACCTTGTGTCTGTAAGGTAAACACCTTAGCCATTATGCCATCTTCCCAACCTTAACATTGCACTTGGATCCAGTCTCCACTTTAAGCTCTACAGGTTTCCCATTAATCTGAAGAGTACAAAATATTTAACCCTTTGCTGCCAGATCACTAGTTTACTGGTAGTTTACTGAATTAGTCGTTTCATCAAGCACAACTATACCATCAAAATAAAAAAGTTTGCTTGTGGCTTTCTAACTGACCTACTTGCTTTTTTGTATGCTCTCTTTTACTAAAAGACTATGGTACTTCAGACTTGAAAAGCCTTTTAAAATGATTCCACTTTTTACATTTGTGACATTGCTGACCAAAAGCTAAGCACTTTTCCCGTTTAGGCTCATGGTTGCCTCCACAATTACGACAGTTAACAATAAGATTATTTTTAGCTGCCCCATTCAGTTTATGGTTAAAATTAAGTACTGACACATTATTTGGCTTATATCTCTTATTCATCTTAGCTTTGTGTCTCACAGTGTCAAGATTTGCGCTGGTCGACACTATATGAGAGACAGCATGCATACTTTTCTCATTTATATGCATATTCGTGTCCTTTTCTGTATCCTCATATATTTGAGAAATCTCCATGGCTTTGCTCATATTAAATCACTGTTTTGAAGCAAAATCTTTCTCACTGCATCATTAACACCATACACAAATCTGTCCTTTATCAACTCATCTCGCAAATCACCAAATCTGCACATTTTTTCTATTTCTCAAGTCAGTAATGTATGATGCTATAGTTTCACCAGATTTTTGATTTCTTGTGTAAAATAGGTGCCTTTCCATTGTAATATTTATTTGAGGGCTACAAGTTTCTCTAAATTTACATTTTAAGCACTCAGGTTTTTCCTGCGTTTCAGCCTGTATCACAATATGGCAGTTCTCCTCCTCACCTGCATACACAGCAGGTGCATACACAAATGAATGTTCCCTCTCAATGGCTTCTGAGCCATCCAAATTGAGGAGTATAAATGCTTCTGTATGTGCGTCTTTATCAAAAAATGCAGCTTGTATGAAAATATCGTATTGCTGCTCAAACAGTCTCCAATTTTCAGCAATATTTCTATCAAACACCAGGTGTTCAGGTCTGCGAAATCCCTCTGCCATAACAAGAAAATATGTTTAAACATAAGCATAAACCAGGTGCTTGTAATTATGTTCAAACAGAACCATCTCTTTGAAAAGGCTTCACTTTGACACTTCAAACACTGTGAACGTTCCAGAAATTTTGGACACTTTAAATAGCTTTAATTAATGCGAAAAAGTAGTACATTGTGAAAAAATGCAGTCGTTTTAGCCCTTTCATACATCTTAAACATTTCAGAAGTTATTTCAAACACTTTCATATTTATTTTGAATACTTTTATCAGTATGTCACAGTTTCAGACATTTTGTTGATCTCAGTAATTATTTTGAATGTTTTGAAAGCTTTGCCAAATGTGTGGTGACTGAAAAAGTAATTTAAACAAATTTAAGTACATTTAAATAACCACTGACCTGTTTGCGAGTTCACTCCAGTATATTCCTCCACTTCTAGCCGTGTTCCTTATTCCTTGAGTGTTGCTTCAACTTCGGATCCCATTCTGGCTCCATGTCATTTTAGACATGCCGCTTCTGACACCATGTCACTTGTCTCATGCATTCATAAGAGACGATAAAGCGGTGTATGGGTTCAAGATATTTATTGTACATAAACGTTGTCAGGAATTGTAATTGGAACTTGCATGTATTCAAGTTAACTGATTCAAGCATTACTTCAAACACACTCACATGTGCATCTCCATTTATGGCTGCACTCACTCTGGTTGACTGTACAAAATAGCACTGTTCTTCCATGTGCTTAGTGCTTATATGCACGTGCTATCTAGCTACAGGGGCTGAATAAGAACAATAGACTCAATGATCTACAAGAAGTAACTCCTAAACCAGTGCATTCTCCGTTTTAAAACATTTTTACTAGACATGAAACATATACTGAAGTATGGACTGTAATAGTACATAAATATTTATTCCATGTAGTCTGTCAGTTTCATCTTCTTCTTCAAAAACTTATGCTCACATTTCACTGGCTGCTTGCATTCTTATCTCACTCACTTTGGTTGTCCATCCCATGCTTCATTAAGGTATGGTGTGATTTCAATCTAGTTCCGTCCTCTAGGAAGCTGTTTTATGTATCTGTCATTCTGTCTGAGAGAAAAGCACTTCCTCATCTTACCTTTAACCTATTTTTTTATCTATCATTAAACTGCAGTTGTTTAATTAAAGGCATATGAGAGATCATTCTGTAGCTAAGGTATACTTTATAAAGTTAAAACAGTTAGGACATATGTATCTGTGTGTATATGTGAGTGTGTGTGTGTGTGTGTGTGTGCATGTGTGTGTGTGTGTGTGTGTGTGTGTGTGTGTGTGTGTGTGTGTGTGTGTGTGTGTGTGTGTGTGTGTCTGTGTGTGTGTGTGTCTGTGTGTGTGTGTGTGTGTGTGTGTGTGTGTGTGTGTGTGTGTGTGTGTGTGTGTGTGTGTGTGTGTGTCTGTGTGTGTGTGTGTGCATATGTGTATGTGTGTGAGGTGCATGTGTGTGTGTGTGTGTGTGTGTGTGTGTGTGTGTGTGTGTGTGTGTGTGTGTGTGTGTGTGTGTGTGCGTGTGTCTGTGTGTGTGTGTGTGTGTTGCATATGTATGTATGTATATATATATATATATATATATATATATTACAATTCGCAGGTTTATAGGAAATTACTATGCTAATGGCTTAACAGCCCTTACAAGTCTAGTCAGTATAACCCAATTTTTCTCAATATGTGAACCCTAGGGGTAAGAAGATGGCATAAGTTTGTGCACATGCCTTGAGTATCTTACAGATTGCCTCTGTCCATAAGAGACATAGCCCCTACCCCAGGAGTGAATTTACAATTCCCCATCTAGTGATCTAAATTGCATTTGAAGAGGGCTAGGGAAACTGTCTGTTTAACATGCTTAGGAAGCTTGTTCCAAAGAAGGGGTAATTTCTGTGACACATATCTGTCTGACCAGCATGTTTTGTTTGAGTCACGGACTAGGTTTAGATCCCTAGATTGGTAACCTTCATGCTTTTTGTCTTGCGGATGTGTACCAGCTCCATCATGGCTTGATTTGTGAGTGCCAGTAGGTTAGGCATAGGTCACCTCTTAACAGTCACTAGGACATAGAGTAAAGGGATAGGCTTTTCATGCTATCCTCAGAAGACATGTTGCTAACACCCTGTATTTTCTTTGTGAGGAACCTCTGGGGTTACTCCAGCTGTTGTAAGTGCCTAGTCAAGTACATGCCAAATGGTGCATTGTACCCAATTATTGATCTAATGAGAGCTGAGTACAGCGGGACAATAACTGCCTTGGATCGGGATGTCATACCTTTAGTTATAAGCTGTGCCACATAAAACAACTTTCTCACCACTGTGGAAATATGGCAGTCAAAGTTCAGGCTACTATCTATCTGTGTACTTAGATCTCTCACCTGTGAGTCTACTCTTAGGGGTGTGCTGTTAATGCTGTAATCTGCAGGGGTCTTTGGCTTCCAAAAGGGTATGATAATGCATTTTTTCATGTTTGGTTTTAGGCCATGGCTTTGGCACCAATCATTTGTCTGATTTAGACCCTCTTTAAGGCTATCTATATCACTGGGGGATTCAATGGCTTGCCCCGTTTGCAGTCATTGGCAAACTTTGTTATCCAGAGGCCTTCCACATTAGTTTTGACTTCAAAGAAGTATATTTCAAACAAGAGTGGTACCGGCACTGAGTACTGTGACACACCACTAGTAACGTGTCTCTTGCTGGATCTGGATTCAACCACAAGTGTCCTGTTCCTGATCCAACTGGATATCCATCTAGTGATGCAAAGATTTATACCTTGTATTGTGAATTTATTTATAATACCTGAGTGTGGGATTGTGTCGAATGCTTTGGCCAGGTCAAAGTCGGTCATATGCATAGTTTCACCCTTATCTATAACTCTAATGACTTTTCTAAAAAAAGTCCACCATATTATGTAGTCAAAGACTGCACTCTCCCTGCCCACGGTATGTTCTCATGTTTGTCTTCAGGCATGAGATACTGCAGCTTGCATTGAAAATCCACCAGATTTAATAGAAGCTTTTTTCCACAAGCCATCAGACTTCATGGTTGTAATAACATACACCATGCTGGTTATCGAGGTCTGGAGTTACAAACACTGAAGTAATTCACAGGCATATACAATAACTTTATGAAAGTAGAATATTACACCTTATGTGCAATATTAACAATGCCAAGTTAGCATTCCGTGCAATTTGAAATCTGTTTAATTCTGATCTATGTAATATATCTTCTGTGCAATATTTTGGGTACTGACGAAGACATCTAAGTGGAATAGTCTTGGTGCATGTCATTGTACTGCATAAATGTCTTACTGTTGTTATTGTTGTATTAATATTATCAATATATGTTGTATACACACTGAGTTTGAAGTAACGTAATTTCATTCAGCTGCACTGTTGTGTGGTCTAAATGACAATAAAGGTCACTTTGACTATGACAGTAGTCATGACAAAACTGAACTGGGTTGGGTCCAGTGTTTGGACATTTCCTGTGACATTATTTATCAGGTCAATGACTATTCTTTCCATGGCCTTACATACAAGACTAGTCAGACCTATGGTTTTGTAATTACCCTGATCAGTTGATGGTCCCCTTTGTGCATGGTGATGACTGTTGCTGTCCTCCCCCTATCAGGAAAAAAACAGTCCAATGACTGTGGTTAAACAGAGATCCCAATAGGCCTGATAGGTCCTGATTCAAGCTGTTTAAGAGGCAACCTGATATATCATCTGTCCCACTGAAGTTGCATTTTTAGCTTTAGAGACTGTAGTGATAACTTGTTCTTTAGTGATAATTGGCGAGGAAGTGGTGGAAGGTATTTCTTGGGGGAGAACTGGGGGTGATGGGTATGTGAAATTTGAGTGGAATTTGTCAACCAGCAGATATGCTATATTTTCTGGCTGAATATAGGTGATATCATCCATAGCTAATTCTACACATTGTTGGGTGTTGCCCTTAAGATTGGTGACATTACTGAAAAATGCTGTATGGTTATCCTTAGGTTTGCAGGCCATTTTTGCCTCAAAGTCTGCTTTCAGAGTTTAAACTAGTTCCTTGATACACTTGTTTAGACTTATGGGGGACGTCTTATTTTTCACCAATATTTTCTTTCTTTCATTGTACAACCTATTAATAATACGGGTCCACAAGGGTGGCTTGTTTTTTTCGGTTTGACCTGGGCTTATTTTATTCCAGTATTGACATTTCTGTGAAGTCATTTATATGGTCATACAGGGCTTTTGTATATACCTCTGCATATGCTTCTGTGTTTTCTGGATTTGGAGGAGCTTGGAAACTAGCTATGCTTTCACTTAGTAGAAGGTAGTTTACTTTAGGAAAGTTCTTAAAGTTTTTGGTGCCAGGTGAGGGGGGGGGGGTCTGATTTTACTTTTGTCTTAAGGGAGAACACTTTGTGATCTGATCTTATCAGTGAAGACATCACATATAGGGAGTACAGTGTTCACTGATATTTGTGAATACCATATCTAGGATATTTGTCCCTATAGTGGGCGTGCAGACTAGCTGTTCCCGAGCATTTGTGAAGTCAAGAAATCTTTGGGCCTGTATGTTCATGGCTGTGTATGCCTCCCAGTTAATGGAAGGGTAGTTAACATCACCCATGAGAATGGTACTGGGCTGGATAGTGAGGGATTCTAGTAGCTTCAGGTATGATGTATGGATTTCCTGATTTATGGTAATGTTTTTTCCCATGCTTAGTTGGACAAGGAGCAACTCAAGCATGTCATAAAGCTTGACCAGCATTTTGGTGAGCTTATCTTTTATGTGGATAGATACACCTTCCCCTTTTACTCTTTCATATTCAGTGGGTAGTCATAAAGTATGAAAGGCATTAATTCCTTGTACTGCTAGATAGCTTTCCATGGTTTTCAACCATGTTTCAGTAACTGAACAGATATCAGCATTCTCCAGGGTGAAGAGCACTTCTAGGGAGTGCAGTTTCTTATTGAGATTCCTAGTGTTGAGCAGTAACACATTTAGCTTGTCCTGAGCAGCTTTTGCTATGTTGGAAGGTATGTCTATTTTGCAATGCTTAAAAAAAGGCACTATAGAGGTGGATAATGTTTTGGCCAACATCTGAAAACCTAGTGGTGACAGGTGAAGACCACCCTGGCAAAGCAGTATGGCCTGTCAACCATGTCCTCCTTGGTTGACATGTATTGGAACCCTTTAGAATGACACCAGTAGCTAAGCCAGTTGTTAAAGACAAATATTTTCATTTGGTATTGTCCTTAGAGATAGTAGAATGCAGCTCATTGCTAGGCTTGTACCTGCTTGTGGCACATCTCAGGTCATTCACTCGCACATGAATATGACATACTGGCACTTGGGGACAAGTGACCTGAGTGCTTCTGTGATCTGACAGATCCTGGCCCCTGGCAGGCAACTAACTGCAGCCTTCGCCTTATGAATAAATAAACCAACTAGGTGTCCACCAAAGCTGTTAACATACAGGTCTTTTATTAATAACACACAGGATAAGCACTTTCAGACAAGATTGTGCTTCATCAGATCCATCAACATAAAAAAATCTAAAACCATTTCTATAGTAAAATATTAAAGGCAAACAACCAATTAACATCAATAATTGATGTGATCTACGTTTTTTCAATAAAGGCTTTAAAGGTATATCAGCATTAATACCCATAGATTTATCTGCCTGCAACCTAGTAATCCATTTAGTTTCTGCAAGTTCCAATCTATTATTAAAATCTCTACCCCTCTTGCTCATAGGTACTATCTATAGTACCATAAATTCAAAATTACACTCAGGATGCATAGAAATATGCTTAGCTAACGCATTAAGCATATTATTATGTCTGATGTCACCTTGATGCTGTACAATATGCTCTTTACGCATCCTTAAAGTCTTCCCTACATAAAAGGAAGTGCACTGTCTACATTTAGCCAGATATATCAAACCATTCAATTTACAATCTGCATAAAACCTTGCTCTAAAAAAGAAATCTAACTTGGGATGCTTATAATCACTATCACTAGATATATAGTTGCAGGCTTTACAAATCTGCAAAGAAAAGTGCCTGTATGAACAGAAGCAACAGGGGATATATTAGTAGATCTGTAACACAGCTGCCTCCTTAGCGACAGGTTATTCTTAAATGTAAAACTAGGCGTATCGCCAACAATATTTTTGATCCTTTCATCAGAAAGGAGAACTGGCCAGTATTTATTCACAATGTCACAAACTTGATGGACATTGTTGCCATAAGTCAAAGGTAGCCTAAAGTTATTGCTGCTCAATTCATTAGTGTTATCGGGAGCTTGAAGCACACACGATCAATTAAAATATGGTTTTCCTTTGTTGTCACACATCATATCAACTTCAAGTTTGGTCTTATCCAAGATTTCTTTCTTATATCCCCTATTAAGTAGATCTCCTTTCAACTTAAGTACAGCATCCCTGTATTCACTATCCTCTGTATGCAACCTAGACATTCTCAAGTATTGACCCTTAACAATATTAGTGAAAAACATGCTTAGGATGCATACTTTTATGATGTAGAAGTGCATTCTTTCTACACAGTTTCCTAAATAAAGAGCTACTAATAGCTCCATTCACTAATGTTAGCCTGGTATCTAAAAATTCAATAGAGGTTTGCGAGTGATTCAGCACAAACTTAAAACAGTCACTGCTAGACTCAAGATATTTCCCTAAATTCAAACGATCATGTTCAGCACCCTGCCATAAAACAAAAATGTCATCTGCAAACCTCTTATAATATAAAAGCTGTGCTGAATATTCATGATTAGATAGGGCCACCCTGCTTTCCCAGTCCGCCGACACAAGGTTGGCATAACTGATAGCACAGGTGTCCCCATCACTACACCTATTTTTTGCCTAAACATAACATCATTAAATAAAAACACATTATTGTGCAAAACCATCTCCATTAACAAACCTAGAAGATCAATATTTTCATTAGAATATTCTGTATTGGCATGCAAAAACCTCTTAGAGATAATATCCCCATGTCGTGGGCTATAATAGTAAAAAGAGTTTGAATATCCATAGTCGCCAATAAGGTATCATCTGAAAATGAAGCATGTGCTCTTGTAAAGTCATCCAGAGTACTCAAAAAGTGCTCCATATCTTTCAGAACCACTATTACTTTCTCTAGCAGTTTCTTAAGTTGGTTCTTAATAAAAATGGATATAAACTCAGTCGCCCATCCCCTGCCTGATAAAATAGGGCAAAGGGATGGATTTAATAGCAATTTATGCACCTTCGGCAAACCATGGATAATTGGTACAAGTGGTTCCATTACTAACATAAAATCATACAATTCCCTATTAATGATTTCATACATTAACAGTTCATACAATTGATCGTGTATGCCCTTAATAATTATAGTTAACATAGCTTGCATGATTTGCTCATAAGTCAGAATATCATTTAGCAATTCAAGCATATTTGCATCATAATAGCTAGAATCCAAAATTACAATAGAACCTCCCTTGTCCGCTGGGCGTATAGCCAAATTATCATTAGTCCGCAACTGTTGTAAAGCAAAAAATTAATTTTTAGTTATATTATAAAAGTTATTTTTATCAAACTTAAAGTCACACATCTCTTTTTCAACAACTCTCACAAAAGTTTCAAGTGTGGATGGTAACTGTGGAACAAAAAAACTAGAGTATTTCAAAGTATGAGGAACAGTTCATTGTTCACCAAACGCTAGTTTAAGGGCAATGTTCCTAGCAAGTAGTTTAATGTCTAAAATCACATCTTCAGTCTGCACTGTCCGAGATGGCACAAAGCTCAAACCTTTGTCTAATAAACTTACTTGTGCTGCAGTTAAAGTAGGAGAAGATAAATTATAAACGAATGTAGATTTTTCTTGTGGCCTGCATCTTCCATAGCCTTCTCGCTCTCTAATGATAGCTTACACCTCTTCCATCCTTGGCTGAAACTCTGCCCTCTGCCCAATTGCTGCGGTAACCTGAAAAGGGCCTGGAAAATTTAAAAAAAACAGCATTCAAAGGCACTGCAGTGTTGGTATCCTTCGATCTAGTTCCATTCAGCAGTGTGCGTATGACCTGCTCTCCAAGTACCTTAGTTGCATTGGATCTCAATACATCACTAGAAGGCAATGGAGTTGTCATATGCCCCTCTGGACCCAAAGTGTTCGAATCACTAGGGGGAGGCAGTGACTGTAGTTGTTGTGGCTGATCAGTAGCTACTACAGGAACTTTGCCATTAGCTGCATTAAATGTCCGTTCAGACCCACGAGGCCACACAAAAATGTGGCCTCTTTTAAAATCAGCAAAGTCTCTTTCAAGTTTTCTTTTTTTACCATTTGTATTCTGTCATCATAAGCCAGAACATTCAATAATACACTATCTATTTCAGTCAGATGGGAGACTTCATTATAGTTGGTATACAGTTCATTTTGTAAAGCCTCCATCTTGTCAGCTAGTTCTGTCTCTTGTGGGGCAACAAACTCATTCAACAATTTCATATAACTGAAGATTAAATTCTTATTAAACAGCTGCCATTGCTTTAACAATTCAGGAAAGGTATTGCCATATGTAGGCATGCGGAGAACCTGCAAACCTCTTGGTACTATTTTATAGTGAAGGCAAACCTCCATATGGAGGCATTGCCACTACAACCTTTTGAGTTTGAAAAGACTAGTCTCAAAGTCTGTCAACAAGCTCTTAAAC